>NW_028270166.1:42986900-43286900 GCF_037043375.1 Chiloscyllium plagiosum | reverse complement strand
GTACCACTACAATCTGTAATCGCATGGTTTGACAATATCCATCACTATTATTACCATCAAGCCAAGGACCAACCTTGGTGCATTGAGTAGTGTTGTAATACTGGGGGGTGGGGGATGCAGGAAAAAGGTGAAAACATCTGTGCTGTTAGTGAGCCCACAAATTCAACTTTAGCCCAGAATTGCCAGCTCTCTTCTTCATCTACCATGAGAAGCCCTCCAGCTGTACTGCTCAATGACTGGCTATTTATTGGCCTGTTTTTTTAATTACAAAAATATACTTTATTCATAAAAATTATGTAAATGCACAAGTCCTAAAACAGTTCTAAAAATCTGTTTTCTAATCTACCCATTCAGAGATGTTATTACACACCTCTGAAACAGGTGGGACTTGAACCTGGGTCTCCTGGATCAGGAGGTAGGATGCTACCACTGTGCCACAAGAGCCTCTAAAACAATTCTCTCCAATATTTGCAGAGAGAGAAAAAATATAAATGACACATTGTAATTTGACATTCCTCAGAGCTTCCCTGCAGTGCAAAAACAAAGGCATTTTCTACTCATGCAGGAAACTATTTACATGCACTTTAAGGCAACAGAGGGTCTGAGAATTGTGGATCCCTGTTATACTTTGGCAGAAATACCTTAGACAATGGTCTTTCCCCAGTGCACTTTGGTGGCAGCTGGCCCAAGCTTAAATGCATCACTCGGCATGAAGTCCTGGACCTTGGACTGTGCCAGTCTGCAATATTTGGTTGAGAGCAACTCTACACCAGAAGACCAATAAGTCTCAGTAAGACCAAAGAGCATTTCTTACCAAGCTGATGGTCTTGCAAGCACAATTGATGTTTGCCACAGTGTGCATCCCAGGGAACAGCCTGCTTGGGATGAATCTCAACAAAAGTCACTGCATTGCTTTCCAGATGTTCTTTGTCAGGGCCTATTCCAGAAGAAGATATGTGCTAGTCTCTTTTCCTCCCACAGCCACTTTGAGGGCAGTGTGCAATAGCGGAGATTGTCCAGGCATACTAGCCTTTGCTTGTGCTCCTCACTTCTGCAACACCTCTCCTGGATTCTTAAGTCATGGCCCCCCCAAACATGTGGAACCTCATCCTCAGTAGGACAAAAGTTATTAAGTATGGACCATCAAGAAATAAGCCATGCATGTATATGAGATACATTCTGGCTTAGAATGTTTGTTGACAGTAACTGACATTAGTGGCAAAAACTGAAGTTGCTGGAATAGCTCAGGAGGTCTGACAGCTTCTGTGAAGATAAATCAGACTTAATGTATTGGATCCAGTGACCGTTCCTCAGAACTGACATTCGTGGGTCTACTTTACTGCTGAGATGACCATTTTGGGGGCTATCTTTATGTTGGCTTGGCAGTTAACTATCAAGCATCATCTAACTGCTGCATTATCCATGGCAATATCTCTATCAGAATATATTTGCTAATGAATCAGCACTTTCCTCTCCACATAGTAATCATATTGTTTTCCTTTTATAATTGTGAGCCCAAGACAAAGACTTTCACAAAATGTATTTTTTCAGTAGTTATAAATTTTCTTTTCAAAATAATTTACATAGATTGAAGGTTTGTAAGAAGGAGGGTCCAAGAGAGGTGGGAGGGAGAAAGATGAGCTTTTTAACAACCCTGCAATGTAAACTGCGACCACCACTCCCCTACCTCCACCTCTCTGTCACAGCAACTTTCAAGCCTCAAAATGGGGTCATCATAATGCAAAATGGTTTGGGAAGCACTGTCTTAAACCATCTAACTAGACATAGGGTAGGAGTGTAATAGAGTAGTTTCAATAACACTCAAAACTTGACACCCCATCTGGCTAAAAGCAGGCTGCCTGGTTGATAGCTCATTCACCACCTTAAACATTTACTCCAATCACTTACTTAACTTTAGGAAAGTAAAAAATGAAACCAAAAGCAGTCCATTCAGCCCATCAAGCCCATGCTGGCATTCAGCAAAACCATGGCTGGTCCTTCATGTCTTACTTTTGCTCTGTCTCCATACCTCTTGACACCCTTTGCCTCTAGAAAGCTATCAATTTCTTTCTTAAATATATTCAGTAACATAGTCTCCAATAGCTTTCTGTGGTAGAGAATAACCTCTTGTTTTTGAATTTCTAGTCCACTGAAAACATCATCCCTTCATCCAGACTTTACAGCCCTGTCCGAATTTTGTATTTTACAATGAGATCGCCTTTCATTCTTCTAAACTCTAGTGAAAACAGGTCCAATTGTCCTAATGTCTCCTAATAGAACAACCCTGCTATCCAAGGAATCAATCTAGTGGAGCTTCAAGATGAACCTCCATGGAATCTTTAGAGTAAAATTTCCTTCGCCCGGTACTTGAAACCTTCTTGTAATGAAGGCCATCAAACCATTTGTCTTCCTAAATGCTCCTGCACACTTGCTGTAGCTCTCAGGTCCTTTTGTACATCAACATTTCCTCAATCTATCACCATTTAAATATTACTGTGCTGCTCTGACTTTCTTCCTAAAGCAAACATCTTCACACTTATGCACATTATACGACACCTGCCACTCACTAAAGCTGTTTAAATCGCCTTGATGGCTGTTTGAATACGTTTCACCACTCATAATCTTACATAGTTTTGTACTGTCTCTGCAAACTTGGAACTATTACTTTTGATTCCCTTTTCCAAATTGTTGATATATACTTTAGATAGTTGCGATCCAAGCACTTCTGTACCCTTCTTGACACACTCATCCATTCTGAAGAACTCTCATCTATTCCTAATCTTAGTTTTCCGTCAGGTAATGAAATCTCAATCCATGCCAGTATATTACCATCAATACTATGTACGTTTATTTGGCACATTAACCTTTTATGTAGGACTTCATCAAAAGGTTTCTGAAATTCTAAATGCACTACATTCACTGATGTTCCCTCATCTATTCTACCAGCACAATCCTCAAAAAACACTTTGGTAGGTTTGTCAACAAAACTTCCCTTTTATAAATTCATGTTGACATTGAGTAGAGAGAAAGAGAGTAGCTTTTTATTTGTCATTTCTACCATATACCACAAAGTTTTAAAAAAAAAAACGAGACAGTGTTCCTTCAGGACAGCACAATCGTACACGGCATAAAGTGCATAAGAAGTGTAAAACACACAATATACAGTGTAATTGAAGAATGATAAATAATAGACATGTTTCTAGCAGCAATTCAAAGTCGTGCAAAGAATTTCAGATGGGAAAGAGTCAGATCATACTGTGTTAAGAAGCCTGATGGCTTGGGGGAAGAAACTGTTGTACAGTCTGGTTGCGAGAGACCAATGCTCCAGTATCTTCTGCCAGACGGCAGCAGGGAGAAGAGTTTGATTGAGGGGTGTGTGGGGTCTTCCACAATGCTCTTAGCCTTTTGGATCAGAGTAATCCTGTAAGTATTTTTAGAAGTGTCCTATTATCAAATGCTTTATAATAGTTCAGCTAACCAGTCTGTAATGTACGGTTTTCCTGCTCCTTTTTTAACATTTGCCACACTCCATTTTGCTAATACTCTTCTAAGATCAACATAATTTTGAAAGGTGACAACCAAAAGAGCCATTATTTCATGGTCAACTCCTTCAGTACTCTGGGATGCAGATTAGGTCCCAGGGATTCTCAGCTACTAGTCCCATTAACTGCTCCAGCACTTTTGTTTTACCAACACCAATATCCTTCAATTCCTTGTTCCCAGGAGATGCTTGTTTCCCTAGTATTTCTGAAACCGTATTTGTGTCTTCTTGCATGAATTTAATTTATTTATTGATTAAATTAATTGCTTTGCCATTTCTTTGTATATGATCACTTTTCCGATTTTAATCGGATAGGGACCTATATGTGTTTTTGCTAATCTGTTCCTTTTTACAAACTTATGCAAACTCTTACAGTTGGCTTTTATGTTCCTTGCAAATTTGGTTTTGGTTAACCAAAGGGTTAACGAGGGTTTATTTAAGAAAAAGAAGGAAGCATATGTCAGGTATAGACAGGATAAATCGAGTGAATCCTTAGAAAAGTATAAAGGTAGTAGGAGTATACATAAAGAGGGAAATCAGGAGTGCAAAAAGGGGACATGAGATAGCTTTGGCAAATAGAATTAAGGAGAATCCAAAGGGTTTTATAAATATATTAAGGACAAAAGGCTAACTGGGGAGAGAATAGGGCCCCTCAAAGATTAGTAAGGCAGCCTTTGTGTGGAGCCGCAGAAAATGGGGGGAGATACTAAACGAGTATTTTGCATCAGTATTTACTGTGGAAGATATAGAATGTAGGGAAATGGATGATGACATCTTGAAAAGTGTCCATATTACAGAGGAGGAAGTGCTGGATGTCTTGAAACGCATAAAAGTGGATAAATCCCTAGGACCTGCTCAGGTGTACCCTTGACCTCTGAGGGAAGCTTCAGAAGTAATTGCTAGGCCTCTTACTGAAATATTTGTATCATCGTTAATCACAGGTGAAGTGCCGGAAGACTGGAGGTTGGCTAACGTGGTGCCACTGTTTAAGAAAGGTGGTAAGGATGAGCCAGGGAACTATAGACCAGTGAGCCTGACATTGGTGGTGAGCAAGTTGTTGGAGGGAATCCTGAGGGACAGGATGTACATGTATTTGGAAAGGCAAGGACTGATTAGGAATAGTCAACATGGCTTTGTGTGTGGGAAATCATGTCTCACAAACTTGAGGTTTTTGAAGAAGTAACAAAGAGGATTGATGAGTGCAGAATGGTAGATGTGATCTATATGGACCTCAGTAAGGCGTTTGACAAGCTTCCCGTGGGAGGCTGGTTAGCAAGGTTAGATCTCACGGAATACAGGGACAACTAGCCATTTGGATACAAAACTGGCTTAAAGGTAGAAGACAGAGGGATGTGGTGGACGGTTGTTTTTCAGAGTGGAGGCCTGTGACCACTGGAGTGCTACAAGAATCAGTGGTGGGTCCACTACTTTTCGTCTTTTATGTAAATGATTTGGATGTGAGCACAAGAGGTGTAGTTAGTAAATTTGCAGATGACACCAAAATTGGAAGTGAACAGCGAAGAAGGTTACCTCAAATTACAATGGGATCTTGATCAGATGGACCAATGGGCTGAGAAGTGGCAGATGGAGTTTAATTCTGATAAATGAGAGGTGCTGCATTTTGGGAAAGAAAATCTTAGCAGGACTTATACACTTAATGGTAAGGTCCTAGGGAGTGTTCCTGAACAAAGAGACCTTGGAGTGCAGGTTCATAGCTCCTTGAAAGTGGAGTCGCAGGTAGATAGGATAGTGAAGAAGGCGTTTGGTATGCTTTCCTTTATTGGTCAGAGTATTGAGTACAGGAGATGGGAGGTCATGTTGTGGCTGAACAGGACATTGGTTAGGCCACTGTTGGAATATTGCGTGCAGTTCTGGTCTCCTTCCTATCGGAAAGATGTTGTGAAACTTGGAAGGGTTCAGAAAAGATTTACAAGGATATTGCCAGGGTTGGAGGATTTGAGCTAAAGGGAGAGGCTGAACAGGCTGGGGCTGTTTCCCCTAGAGTGTCGGAGGCTGAGGGGTGACCTTATAGAGGTTTACAAAATCATGAAGGGCATGGATAGGATAAATAGACAAAGTCTTTTCCCTGGGGTAAGGGAGTCCAGAACTAGAGGGCATAGGTTTAGGGTGAGAGGAGAAAGATATAAAAGAGACCTAAGGGGCAACCTTTTCCACACAGAGGTTGGTACATGTATGGAATGAGCTGCCAGAGGAAGTGGTGGAGGCTAGTAGAATTGCATTTAAAAGGCATTTGGATGGGTATATGAATAGGAAAGGTTTAGAGGGATATGGACTGGGTGCTGCCAGGTGGGACGAGATTGGGTTGGGATATCTGGTCGGCATGGACAAGTTAGACCGAAGGGTCTGTTCCTATGTTGTACACCTCTATGATTCTATGTTTCTCCTCTAATCAATCTCTTGGTCCTCCTCTCCTGAATTCTGAACTGCTCCCAATCCTCAGGCTTGCTATTATTTCTAATAATTTTACTCAATTCCTCTTTGGATTGAATACTATCCTTAATTTCTTTTGAGAGCCATGATTTGGGCGCTTCTTGAAGGATTTCTCACAGCAAGGTTATTAACTCCTCCTTGTTACAATGTGCACTGCAGCAATTTGCCACTTTGTTTTGGCACTGCCTCTTAAACCCAAGACTGCCACCACCTAGAACAAGGGCAGCAGGGCCATTGGAACACCACATCTGCAAATTCCCATCCAATGTTTTTTTTCCCCAATGCATTCACAGGATGTAGGCATTGCTGGCTAACAAATTTGCTGCTAATACTTACTGCCTATCCCTCCTTGTCCAGAGGGCACTTAAGAGTCATCCACATTGCTGTGAATCTGGAGTTACATGGTGATCAATCAAGGTAAGGAAGGCAGACGTCCTCCCTAAAAGAAATGAGTGAATTTTTTTCTTTTATGACAATCAACATGATCACCATTAAACCAGTTCTCTGTTTCAGATTTTATTGAATTCAGATTTCACCTTCTGTCATGGTGCACTTCAAACTAATGTTGCCATAGCACTGGCTCTGGATTGTTAATCCAGTGACATTACTAGTAGTCCACCTCCCCTAAAGTCACACATCATCCTAACTTGGAGATGCATTATCCTTCCTTTCTCATTGTGAGCTCAAAATCCGAGAACTCACTTCCTATCAGCACAGAGAAAGGTCTTTCACAACATAAACTGCCTTCTTAAACTGTTTTAATCTACCACCACTGTCACAAGGACAACCAAGCATGGGTGATAAATGCTGGCCTAACCAGTGACACCAGATCCCAGGAACAGTAACAAAAACTAACAGGCGAGGAGAGTTCATTAACTGCTCCAAATGGTTTCTCATCCAATTATTTTAGATTCATTTTGGATACCTGGTCGGCATGGACAAGTTGAACCGAAGGGTCTGTTTCCATGCTACATGTAGATTAGATTTTTTTTTAGATTACATTACAGTGTGGAAACAGGCCCTTCGGCCCAACAAGTCCACACCGACCCATACCCCAACCCCTACATTTACATTTACCCCTTCCCTAACACTACAGGCAATTTAGTATGGCCAATTCACCTGACCTGCACATCTTTGGACTGTGGGAGGAAACCGGAGCACCCAGAGGAAACCCACGCAGACACGGGGAGAACGTGCAAACTCCACACAGTAAGTCGCCTGAGGCGGGAATTGAACCCGGGTCTCTGGCGCTGTGAGGCAGCAGTGCTAACCACTGTGCCACCGTGCCACCCACTATGTCTCTATGACCTATTCATAACACCTGGCAAAAGAAAAGGAGGAGGAGTTGTAACAGAATCCACAGAGCAGGTGTGCTGTAAATGTTAGCATACTGCTTTGTAAATTCGTCTTGTTTAGTGAGATTATTAAAAAGCAATGCATCTGAATGAATTATATGATTAGATACCTCACCTAATTTTGCATGCACATTTATGATTGAGATTTATTCAGCCAGTGAGTAGCCTCTGCATAAAGCAAGCTGTTTGCTTTGCTTAATGATCAAAGTTTCAAATAAGGCATGAATTCCAGCTGAATCTCAACAATAAAGGAGAATTTAGAATGCGCGAAACCATTCTTAAGAGAAATTTCACATGAACAATTAATGGAATAAGTGTTGAATTACTCACTATAAAGAGGTTAAGCAGAAATGAGTAGCAGACACTTTACAATATAATATCTTTGTATTAAAAGTGCAACCCATTAAGTCATTTGACTGAGTTTGCAAGGGATGTTTATCCTGATCTCACATCTATCTTGTTCCACTATCTTTATCACTTTTATCACCCTATCCTTCAATCTCTAACCTAATTTTTTTAAATGTTAACATGGTCTCTGCTTTAATTACTAGCTCATTAATACAATTCCCAGTCTCAAACCTGTGTACAAATGCTCTGTCCAACATTTCTTGCATTTAATTTCTGGCACTAGTGATTCTTAATGTTACATCTGCATTTTGTCGATGGAATGTGAAGACAGGATACAAATTTCAACCAATAGTGCACAGAGAAAAAATTCTCAAATCACTTAACAGCCAATTAAATGTTTCTGAAATGTAGTTATCATCATAAAGTACAAACTAATATTGGGGTATGGGAGGGCATTCAGGTCATCTAAACACAATATAGAACACAGATTTAACAGTGAGGGAAAATGCACCTTAAATAGATGGAACACAAAGTATGATGAGAAAAGGTAACAGAAGCCATTCCAAGGGAAATATGAGTGTTAGTAAAAGAAGGTGGGGAGGCAAATGACCATGAAAAAGAAGGGGATAAAAATGGAAACACAAGGAAGAGGTACAACAAAGAGATTATAGTAAAGCAATGTCTTTGAGCTGGAATAAACAGAATGAAATAAAAATAATAAAAAGAGCAGGGATTGAGTGTGGCTAGAGGGTGCTAGTAATAACGGAGAATGGAGGGAAAAATTACAACTCGGGTAAATGTGAGAAATTGATGAAAAAAAAGTCTCAATTCAAGATCTTACTCCCACATTCGAGCTGTTCAATCTATATTTTCCTCTTTCCTTCGAACTCAGCATGAACTACCTGAATACTGTGGCTACAGTATGTATTGTCTAAAATATGCACTGCAGCAACTGACTAAGGGTTCATCAACAACACCTCCTAAAACTGTTAACCTCAGCAAAGAATCACAAGAGTAGCATATCCATGGGACCACCATCACCTTCAGTTTCCTCCTAGTCCCACACCATCATCACTTGAACATCACTGCTTGTTAAAATCTTAGAACTCCTTATCTAAGTACTGTATTTTGGGAATAACGTTGCCACCCAAATGGAGCAATTAAAGAATAAACCACAGTTTCCTGATCAGTAACTAATGATGGGTAACAAATGCTATTCTAAGTAGTGATGCCAACATTCCCAAGAGTGAATTAAAAAACCATCAAGTGATTCCTTTGTCTTCTGTGGATGAACTGAATTTGCAAAATGAAGCTCAAGCTGCAAAGCAACAGGCAATTTACTTAAATGATCAGTAATTCCACGCAAAGTGCTATATTTTGTGCAGTAGATATGTCCTCAAGAACAACATTTTATCATATTTAATTAATTTAATATAAAAGTGACCTAAGGCATTCTATAGCAGTAAAACAAAACTGTTAGGAGTGAAGGGAAAATTTAGGATAATTAGTGACTTGTAACAATTAAATTACATTTCTTTTTATGTTGTAATAGATAAATGCATTTACATTACAAACAATGATATTGTCCATAATTACATAGTTAGCTTTTCTTTGTGTATGTTTGTCCCTCAGATGACATATTTGCAGTAACTGAATTCTAACAGAACTCAATTTGCATTGAAAGAATCTGCTAGACAAAACTGAACATAGTATCTCTGCAACCAACACGTCAACTTTATTTTATGGGAAGTATGGCCGAATTAATATAGATTAACATTTGGCTGCTTGGGACAAAAGTGTATCATGTGACTAGCCAATTTTTCTACATGAACTGAGGTTACTAATCCATCCTTGGTGGAGTTCTGTTCGCCGAGCTGGAAGTTTTTGTTGCAAACGTTTCATCCCCTGTCTAGGTGACATCCTCAGTGCTTGGGAGCCTCCTGTGAAGCGCTTCTGTGGTGTTTCCTCCGGCATTTATAGTGGCCTGTCGACAACCGGAAGCGGCAGGGACACCACAGAAGCGCTTCACAGGAGGCTCCCAAGCACTGAGGATGTCACTTAGACAGGGGACGAAACGTTTGCAACAAAAACTTCCAGCTCGGCGAACAGAATCACAGCAACGAGCACCCGAGCTACAAATCTTTGAAATCCTTGGTGGAATATAAATTATTAATGTACTACAGGTAATAACACCCTCATTAGTCCTTTAAATTTTGTCAAAGAATTGTTATCTTGTCTCAAAATTTGCTTTCTTACTTCCATTGAAGTAGACCAAAGCATTACCTTTACGACTTACATTGTTCTTACTACATTCCTAGTTTTCTCTCTAATTTGCTGTCCTTTACTCTCATGAAGGATAGTCTTGTACTAGATCGTATCTAAATGGTCATAATGTTAGGTTACTCATTCCCTTGCTTTAATGCATGCCTTTCCCTAAAATGTCAACATTAGTTTGTGCTACTGTATTTAATTTTGAGTTTTTCAATATGTTTAATTGTCATTATTTTCCCTTGGAATTTGAGTTTCAGCTTAGTGGGTGTCCTATGTGATAGTTACTAGTCTCTCTTCGTACTCCTAATCTCTTTTCTACCAAACAGTTCTTTTCCAGAATGGATGCACCAATGTCTTCTGATCATGAAGTCCACTCTGGGCCAGAAGAACATGTTGAAGTTGAAGTGTCTGTTTTCCAGATAGAGAGGGAGGAGCCTGAAGATGCAATCATACGAATTAGATTGGGTAATCGATTACGGCAGCGAAGGCGACGGCAACGTCTTCGTGCTGCTAGAGCTGGGGCTGAGAGGGCAGAGCGACTACAAGTAGCATGTCCAGTACAGACTACTGGGAGTGAAACTGAGCAACCAGAAAATCATGCAGAGGTTTCACAGTTAAGCCAAGAAGAGCAACAGGAAAATCTTCCTAATGGTCAAACTGCAGAATCTTCTGCGAATGAGGATTCTGATGAACAACTTGCAAGAAATAGAGAAGCTGCTAAATTAAATGAGTTTGAGCGAATCCTAAGACGTAGAGAGACTATAAGATTGAGCCAGCAAAGACGAAGAGAGCGTCTTCGTAACATGAGTCGAAGTCTTGAGGAATCTCCTGATCCACTTGCAAGGTGTCGAGTGAGTGAATCATTGTATGAACATCAATATGAAAATCTTAAAACTGTAAAAGGTCTTCATTATTTTGTGTACTGCAGTGGGAGATCGAGATGTATGGATAAAATCTGTAATACAATTAGAATCTTTCCACAGTGTGCACAACGTCAGGCTAGTTTTGACTTTGGTCAACAAGTTCAACCAGAAAATATTAATTCAGCCATGCAGTATACATCTCTCTCAATTTTCAAAACCAGGAGTAATTATGAGCCACTGTTTTATATTATCACTCAAAATTAGCCCCTTAATTTCTAGTCAGGTTTTATGATGCACTTTTATGTCAACTTTTTCTCATCATAAATTAATCAGTCAGCATTTATTATGGAGTTGCCTTGCAATCTCATCATTCAAACAGCATAATTTGGTTGTGCAGGACACCTACCAGATTTCAGTTCTTTCAAAATGCTTTCTCAAATTTTTTTTCAATTTATACCATATGAAATAAGGGTTCAAAAATATTAAAAACTCAGTTATGTATTTAATTATAACATGATTAAATGTATTCATTGATTTGGCTGTTCAATGTGTGTTCTAATGACCTCATTAAAGTTTTTATTCAAACACCCAATCTATCCCAAGAAACTTAACACTTGAAACTTAAAGACCATAAAATTCAGTTATGCAAATTTTTGGGTACAGGGGCTTTAATTGGTGGCCTATTTGGACTTTGAAAACAAGCTAGGTTCCTTTATCCACTTCATTTGCATGATTATAGTGTAACTGCAAATGGCTCCTGAGCAGCCCCATACTCATTTTTGTGTATTTCACTCTTGCATGCTTTAGGGTCAGCTAGCATTATACGTGCTCCTAGTAATCTACCCTTTTCAAAGGTACAGCATACCCAAAAGGGAAGCTGTAGCAATGCACTACAAATGTTTTTGAGTATTCAGTGACAAACTGGTATGCCAGGGAAAGAGGAGAGCTTCTACCACTCTTGATATACTTAGCTGAATTTCCCAATATTTTATTTCTGTCCAGTGGAACCATGTTTGGACATGAACTTGATTGTAGCAAGACTGCTGATTCAATCTTCTAAAAGGCATCTAAGTAGGAAGACACCTCTGGAATTGTCGGCCAATTAAGGACAATGAGAAGGTTGAAGAGGTGGGAAGAATGTGCACTGAATATACAGTCATTGGGCATGATGTCAAGGCTGGTCAGAGGCCATTGCTATGTCTACAGTGAGAGTGCTGCTGAGGTGAATGGAACAGCAGAGGGAGGACAAAACAGAGGTGCAATTAAGTCCGAACGAATCAGTAGCCACATCTTCACTGAGACATCAGACATTAGGAAGTAATCAGACAATTGATAGCCTCTGCCTGGCCTCAGACTCTCTGATTTGCACCACTAACACTCAGAATGCATTGAACTTTTGTGCCACATTGACTACCTATGGTGCATTCGCCACCTCTAGTGAGTGAAAGTGCAGCTGCCACAGCATGGGTCCATGTGATGCTGTTAAAGACAACATAGATGAAACTGGTAAAATTATACTGTCTCTGGAAAATTGTAAATTACTAATGATTTCCCACCACTGTCAACTGGTTTCTGATGGCAAAGGAGGTTACATACAGCAGGTAAAACAAGCAGAAGAACAGCATGAATCTATTGCCTCAGCATCCTCGGGTCTATGGATACCAGTGTTGTATTGCTAGTAGTACTAGATATTACCAAGATCATTGTGGATGACAGTATGATAGAGCATTGTCTTATTCCTCACCCTGAAAGATGCTACAAAATGAAAGCTGCAGATGGAGTAACTGTAGGCCTTTTCCTTTCTTCCCAAACCTCTTACTTTACTTTGCTCCCACCCTTCACCTAAGTTTTTGTGTTTTCATAATGTCAGTGACTGCCGAACTGTCAACCTCTGCAGCCTCAGGTGGTAAGATGTGAGAGTTCACAGGAAGAAGCACAATCACTTAATTTAACACTTGAGGTCACCAACTCAGATACTAGCATTAGAATATTAAAGGCCAGCTTTGAGCCTGGGTAACATGTGGTGAGTCAGGGGCATAAGTGGGTCACAGTCAGGCCATAAGGGAAAGATCACCTTGTATACAAACAGATCATGCATCAGGTTTTCTTCTGGAGATTTAGTTAAATAAGGCAAACACTAATGTACAAAAACATAGAGTTGGTTGGTATATTGATAGGGTTGCCAGATAAGCACAGTCTGTGGCTAGAACTACAAAACCATTCTGACTTCATTGTGGCCAAGAGTATTGCACAAAATCTAGACTCGCTCTTCCTACAGTGGGAGTGGTGGGCACGCCATATTAATACTGCCTATTAGAGCCAGGATAAGTGCACGTGTTGGTCACCGTATCAATTTCCATTTTACTGAGGAAACCTCTCAATGAATCAGTGTCACAGTGGAAATTCAAAGGCCATGAGATCCATGTGGATCTGTGTTCAATAGGACATTTAAGCCTTCACAGTAGTCCAGCAATTTGTGCTGGAGTAGATTACAAGAATTGCTGAGGTGCTCCCCTACGAGAGAGATAATGGCATTATGAAGCACAAACCTGCTGTCCTTTTTGAGGATAACGGTATTAGTGCTTCCATCAGTGCTTCTCTCCAGATGACCCTGCTATTACTTCTTGGCAACCTACCAAGACTGCTGCTGCCATTCTAATGTGTCTAAAGCAAGGGTGCAGAGTCATTTGCAGTGTCCATTGGGTAGATCCTGGTAATTCCAAGGTTGTGGAGGAGACAACATGCTATCACAATCATGGAGATCCTCTGAGTTATGTGCTGCAGATTATCCTCTTTTCTGTCCTCCATGTGCAGAGGGTTAACCCTTGTTTTCCAGCATCAGTGCTGTCAGTTTTGGAAGCCTGATGATTTTAGGAACTGCTGACTGTCAACAATACCAAATTGTATTTTAAATGTAACAAAAGCTCAAGGAATTTCAGAGGCTTTATTTAAAAAATACTGAGCTGCATAAGGGGATATTAGCTCAGATGACTAAAAGCTTAGTCAAAGGGTTAAGTTTTAAAGAGTGACATAAAGAAGAAAATTGGTTGAGATGTGAGAAGGGACTTTGAGGTTAGGATCTAGGCAGCTGAATGCACAGCCATCAATACTGGAGGAATTGAAATCAAGGTGCCCAACAGGCCAGAATTAAAGTATACATCAAAGAGGGTTGTAAGACTGGGGGAGATGAGAGAGATGGGAAGGGGCCAGGCCAATGAGAATGTGAATTGATCACAGGGAAGATGGGTAAATGGTAACTGGTATAAATTAGGACACAGGCAGCAACATTTTTGATGACGTTGATAGAAGAGGGAGGCTGACCAAGAGTGCATTAAAATTGTCAAGTCTGGAAGTAACAAAAGCACAGATGCAGGATTCTACAAAAGTGTACTGAAGCAGCAATAGTGATATGCAGAGTTATGGAAGTAGAAATAGATGGTCAGTGGTTGAAAGTTCATCCCAGAATTAAATATGATACCAAGGGTGTGAACAATCTAGTTGCACATCAGTTACTAGGGCGAAGGATGGAATTGGTCAGAAGGGAGCAATATTTGCAGTGGGTCCAAAGATTTAATTGGAGAAAAGTTCTGCTCACACAGTCTTTAATGTCAGATAAGCAGCTTGACAAGTTAGAGATGGTGCCAGAAGTAATAGTATGGTAATGGTAATGAGGGAGAATGGTGTGTTGTTAGCATATGTATGGAAATTAATGTGTTTTTGGAAGATGTTACTGAGGGGCAGCATGTCGCTAAGAAATAAGGAAGGGTACAAGGATAAAGGCTTGGGGGTACTAGATGTTACCATGGGAGTAAGAAAAGAAGCCTTTGAAGGTGATTCTGTGACTACTATTGCATAGATAAGAGTGGAACCAGAGAAATGCAGTACCAACAAACTGGAAGACAATGGAGGTATTGGAGGGGGATTCTACCTGTGTCTGCTTGGGTTTCCTCCGGGTGCTCTGGTTTCCTCGTACAGTCCAAAGGTGTGCAGGTTAAGTGAAGTGGCCAAGCTAGAAAGCCCATTGTGTTCAGGGATGTGTAGGTAAGCTGCATTTGTCAAGGGCAAATGTAGAGTAATAAGGTAGGAGAATAAGTCTGGGTAGGTTACTCTTCAGAGGGTCGGTGTGGACTTATGGGCCGAAGGGCCTGTTTCTACACTGTGGGGATTCTATGTAATCAGTTGTATCAAAGGCTTCAGACAGGTCAGGAAGGAAAGGGCGGATAGCTTCCTTTTATTACGGTCATGTAGGATGTCATTTGTGACTGATAAGAACCATTTTGATATTGTGGGAGGGATGGTTTGAAGGGATTCTAGATTAGAGTGGTGCAAGAAAAGCACAGCAGTTCAGGCAGCATCCGAGGAGCAGGAAAATCGACGTTTCAGGCAAAAGCCCTTCATCAGGAATAGAGGCAGAGTGCCTGCAGGGTGGAGAGATAAATGAGAGGAGGGTGGGGGTGGGGAGAAAGTAGCATAGAGTACAATAGGTGAATGGGGGTGGGGATGGAGGCAATAGGTCAGGGAGGAGGGTAGCAAAGAGTACAATGGATGAATGGGGATGGGGATGAAGGTGATAGGTCAGAGAGGAGGGTGGAGTGGATCATGGAAAGGAAGATAGGCAGGTAGGACAAGTCATGGGGACAGTCCTGAGCTGGAAGTTTGGAACTGGGGTGAGGTGGGGGAAGGGGAAATGAGGAAACTGGTGAAGTCCACATTGATGCCCTGGGGTTGAAGTGTTCCGAGGCATTCTTCCTCCAGGCGCCAGGTGGTGAGGGAGCAGTGGTGAAGGAGGCCCAGGACCTCCATGTCCTCAGTTGAGTGGGAAGGGGAGTTGAAATGTTGGGCTACAGGGCGGTGTGGTTGATTGGTGCGGGTGTCCCAGAGATGTTCCCTAAAGTGCCCTGCTAGGAGGCGTCCAGTCTCGCCAATGTAGAGGAGACCGCATCAGGAGCAACAGATACAATAAATGATATTGGTGGATGTGCAGGTAAAACATCCACCAATATCATTTATTGTATCCGTTGCTCCCGATGCGGTCTCCTCTACATTGGGGAGACTGGACTCCTCCTAGCAGAGCGCTTTAGGGAACATCTCTGGGACACTACAGAGATATAGAGTTCATAACGGAATATTTACAACCAGGACAGAAGGAAATTAAATTGCAAAGCGACCAATTGCGCTGGTTAAATCATATCCTAATTAGCTTCATGAGACAATCTTTAACAGGTAGTACATTTCTTGTAAACATTTCCATTGTAAGATTATGTGACAGTTACACAGCAGTGGAAAGCATAATAAATGCATATACAATTTCGATTAGACATGGTGCAAGTTTGTTAAAATAAGGATTGAATGTGTCACTTTAAAATGGAAGCTGAACTATCTTTCTGTGCTTATGTCCAATCACCTCTTGTCCTCTATTCCTATTTCACTTGAACACTTTTGTTTTAACTCTCCATTTACAAAGCTATGGGATACACCTAGAGGGAGAAATTGTTTATAGTGCTGTTGGAAGCATGTTATGCGGAGACTATTCCCCAGAAGCAGACAGCATCACAGATTTATGGGCGGCATGGTGGCACAGTGGTTAGCACTGCTGCCTCACAACGCCAGAGACCCGGGTTCAATTCCCGCCTCAGGGACTGACTGTGTGGAGTTTGCACGTTCTCCCCGGGTGCTCCGGTTTCCTCCCACAGTCCAAAAGATGTGCAGGCCAGGTAAATTGGCCATGCTAAATTGCCCGTAGTGTTAGGTAAGGGGTAAATACAGGGGTATGGGTGGGTTGCGCTTCGGTGGGGCGGTGTGGACTTGTTGGGCCGAAGGGCCTGTTTCCACACTGTAAGTAATCTAATTACTTGAAAGAGAAGGCATGATGAAGTAAATGTCATATTCTGTGCACTACATGTAATCACACTCTTTGAGATCCTTGATAGATAATGTGAAAGGGCTCCTTAAGTTACCTGCATAGCCTTTGCAGCTTCATTACTAATGGTGATTTCCAAGCAATGACAATCCAGGAAACTACCTGCCCTGAGAAAATTGACAAAAGAGTGCATAGCACAATTCAAAGCTGTGCTCTGAAGATATTCCTCCTCGCAACTCCCCTCCTGCGTGCTTAAAATAAACTGCATGTTCCATTTTGTGACTGCATTGCACATTCAGAGGTGATCCATCTAGATAACTCACATAAACATAACACCCGTTATGGAAAGGACACTAAAACCACGGAGTACGAGGGATGATGTCATAGTTGGAAACTATCGTAATAGGGAGACAATTGGGATATTCAAACCAATTCCACTGAAGCAAAGAATGTTAAAAGGAATTTTCACTATGTTTTAAAAATACATATAATAGATGTTGATAGAATGAATAGCAAAAGATTTATTTTGGCTGGGAGGCCATCAATTTAAAATTGTTGCCAAATGAGGGTATACGTTAGAAGCAGTATTTCTGAGTGAAAGGTTGTTGATGCATGCAATGCTTAGCCACAAGAGATAATTGATAAAGAGCCCACTGCATCTTTCAGGGGAAGATTGGAGATTTTGTTGAAACTCTTAGAGCAGAGGAAAAGACTGGGCATTAAGAGGGAACATGTATTTAGTTTTGGACTGCTCCAGCAAAAGCCATAAAAATGGAAAAGAAAAGATTTCCATTTATACTGAACCTTCCACGGCCTCATGATATCGCAAAGTGCAATGCAACTGAAGATTTTTTTTTCAACAAAATTGTTGTAGGAAACCATCATCCAATTTTACACAGCAAGATCCCAACACAATACTGTAACAATGATCAGCAAATTATAGTGATATTGACTGAATAAATACTATCAATAAATGTAATAATACTTGATTACAGGAACTGAATTACACCTTCTCCAGTTCTACCCCACTACAGCTTTTAAACCTATGTCACTACATATGTAAGTTTACAAAAGATTGGTTAATTGTCAAATAATATGCAAATACACGTGATGGCTGCTTGAGAAGCATTTCAAGTTTAACCCATATTAAAAAAAATTACTTAGAAAGATACTATTCCTCAGCTTGGTAAACCTCTTGTAGTTTATAATAAGATGTTACATAAGTGTAACTTAAACGTTATTCAAGTACTCTAGTTTGCATTCAGATTACTTTTGAAAACACATTAATTACTGGGGACAGAAATAATTTGATGCTAATACTTAAAAGAAATAACATTAGAACGTACATCATTTAAAAACAAGGCCATACTAGGTATATAATCAATAAGGGATCACATACAAATATGGGATACATGTAGTATGTATTACTAAAAATAACTTACATGAATGATGTTTCAAACGTTTGCCTTGGGTTTCCACAAACTATTTTCAAAAACAATAAAGTACATACCGTTGAACACCTAATACAATTAGAGTCACCAAGTCCTACAGCATGGAGACAGGCCCTTTGGCCCAAACTGGTCCAGCCAACCAAAATGTCCATTAATGCTAACCCCATTTCCCTGCACTTGGCCCATATTCTTCTAAACCTTTCCTATCTATGTATTTATACAAATGCCTTTTAAATGTTGTTAATGTACCCACCTTAACCACTTCCACCGGCAGCTCATTCCATATGCATACCACCCTCTGTGTAAAAAAGTTGCCTCTCAGGTTCCCTTTAATTCTTTCCCCTCTAACCTTAAACTGATGTCCTCCAGTCCATGATTCCCCATCCCTGGGAAAAAGACCGAGTGCATTCACCCTATCCATGCCCCTCATGATCTTATTCACTTCTATAAAATCCCCCTCAGTCTCATATGCTGGAAAGAAAAAAGTCCTAGCTTGTCCAACCTCTCCCTATAACTCAGATCGTTGAGTTCAGGTAACATCCTTGTAAATTTCTTCTGTACTCTTTCCAGTTTAATAGCGTCCTTCCTATAGCAAGGTGACCAAAACTGAACACAATACTAACACAACACAATTAAACTCCAATTGCCATTTCTTTGCTCACTTACCCAGTTGATCAACGTTATGCAATTTCTGATAACTTTCCTCACTATCCACGAGATTTCCTATTTTAGTGCCATCTGCAAACTTATTAATCAAGCCTTATACATTTTTATCCAAATCATTAATATAGATAACAAACAGCAATGGACCCAGCACCGACCCCTGAGGCACTCCACTGGTCACAGGCCTCCAGTCCGACAAGCTTCCTTCCACTATTACTCTTTGCTTCCTACAAGCAAGCCAACTGTGTATCTAGTTTGCCAGCTCTCCGTTGATTCCATGTGATCTAACCTTCCAGAGCAGCCTACCATGTGGAACCTTATCAAAGGCCTTACTGAAATCCATATAGACTACACCTACCGCTCTGCCCTCGTCACCCTTCCTGGTTACTTCATCAAAAACTCTAACAAATTATTTCAATCAGTCTGAGTAAATTCTACAGCTGTACACTAGGAAATTGTGCTTCCTACTCATGTTGAAATAACAACAACCATTTTCAACTTTTGAAGTTTAAATACTAAAAATGATAATTGAGTGAATGAATGTAGTCAGGTCATTGTTAAATATAATTGACTTATTTAAAAAATCTTCCAGAAAACCTTATTTCAAGACTCTCAAATTTCAGCAGTGGACAAAAAAAATTGTAAAGTACTGATTTGATTAATCCAATTTAGAAGGTTTTTAAAAATTCATTTATAGGATGTGGGGGTAGGTAGCTAGGCCAGCATTTATTGCCCATGAGAAGGTTGTGGTGAGCTGCCTTCTCGAACAACTGCGTCAATTTTGAGTTGATAGACCCATTATGCTGTTGGACTTCCAAAGGTTTGACCCAGTGTCACCGAAGGAACTTTGTTATATTTCCAAGGAAGAACAGGGAGTGGCTTAGAAGCATACATGCAGGGGTAGTGTTCCCATCTGTCTGCTTCTGTTGTCCTTAGTGGCTGGGAGTTTTAAAGATGCTGTCTAAGGAGCTTTAGTGAATTTCTAGGGTATATCTTGTAAATGGTACACACCACTGCACAGCTGCTGGGAACCTTTCTCTCTCTCTCTCTCTCTCTCTCACAGACACACACTGATTGTCATGCTGCTGCATGATTCTAATACCAGAAGTCATTCCAATGCATGGATCTCAGAGGTCCACAAAGAGTGAAGGAAAACTAGAAGGATCATTGCTATCAATGAGCATTGGTAGTGGAGGAAGTAAATTTGTAGATATGATGTCAAGCAGGCTGCTTTGTCCTGAATGGTGTCAAATGTTTTGAGTATTCCATCCCACTTCTGACTTGTACCTTGAAGACAGCGGACAGGCTTTGACAGTCAAAAAATTAGTTACTTGCTGCAAGATTTCTTACTTTTGACCTATTCTTCTTGACAGCATTTATACGGCTGGTCAAGTTCAGTTTCTGGACAACTCCCAGGATGTTGGTATGGTCATTGCCTGGTACTTGTGTGGCACAAATATTACTTGCCACTTTTTAACCCAAGCCTGAATACTGTCCAGGTCTTGTTGCATTGGACACAGACTGCTTCAGTACCTGAGGAATTATGGATGGTGCTGAGTATTGGGGAGGCATTGGTGAACGTCCCTACTTCTGACCTTATGTTGGAGGGAAGGTCATTGATGAAGCAACTTAAGATGGTGGGTCTAGGATACCACCCTGAGGAACTCTTGTAGAAATGTCCTGCAGTTCAAATGAGTCGCCTCAAACGGGCGGCACGGTGGCACAGTGGTTAGCACTGCTGCCTCACAGCGCCTGAGACCCGGGCTCAATTCCCGACTCAGGCGACTGACTGTGTGGAGTTTGCACGTTCTCCCCGTGTCTGCGTGGGTTTCCTCCGGGTGCTCCGGTTTCCTCCCACAGTCCAAAGATGTGCAGGGTCAGGTGAATTGGCCATACTAAATTGCCCGTAGTGCTAGGTAAGGGGTAAATGTAGGGGTATGGATGGGTTTTGCTTCGGCGGGTCGGTGTGGACTTGTTGGGCCGAAGGGCCTGTTTCCACACTGAAATGTAATCTAATCTAAATCTAATCTAATCTAATCTAAAAAAAATCTAATCTAAAAAAAACAATTTAAACCATCTCCCTTGATTGTGTGATTGCAAACAATGGAGCCCCCCCCCCCCCGCCCACCACCACCACCAAACAAGCAAACCCCCATTCCCACTGACTTTAGTTTTGCTGGGACTCTTCAGTCAGATGCAATCTTATTGTCCTGATGCAATAAGTTCAGGAGCTGAGTGGCCTGTTCAGGTTGGGGTCTGAACTGAGCAACAGTTGCAGGTTGTTGCTAAGCAAATGCTTATTGATAACACTGCTGCTGAGCCCTTTTGCTTATTTACTGATAATTTAGAGTCGATTTATTGGATGAGTAGATAGGTTGGATCTGTCCTATATTTTTGTGACAGGACATAGCTGGATAATTTTCCACATTGTCAGATAGATGCCAGTGTTGTAGCTGTCTGGAACTGCTTGGTTAGAGGCCTGAAGTTCTGGAGCACATGCCTTCAGTACCACTGCAGGAATATTGTCAAGGCTCACATTCAGTGCCCTTAACTATTTTTGTGATCTCATGAAGGAAATCAAATTCACTGAACACTGGCATCTGTAATGCTGGAGACCCTCAGATTAGGTAGAGATGGATCATCCACTCAATACTTATGGCTGAATGTGGCAGGACTGCAGAACTTGCATCAGATCCATTGCTGTGGAATCGCTTAGCTCTATCTATTAATTGTTGCTGTTTGACCCACAAGTAGTCCTGTTTTTTAGCTTCACCATGTTGATATCTCATTTTTAGGTGTGTCTGGTGTTGATCCTGGCATGCCCTCCTGCATTCTTTGTTGAACCATGGTTGATGTAATGGTAGAGTGGGGATGTGCCATGAGGACAAAGATTGTGTTTGAGTAGAATTCTGCTGCTGTTGATGGCCTATAGTGCTCATGAATGCCAGTCTTGAGTTGCTACATCTGGTCAAAGTATTTAGTATGGTGATAATGCCACACAGTTAATCTAAGACAGAGGATGGGAAATAATTGTGGCTGTAAGAGCTGCTCCTTTTTTGAGGTATTTTAGATTATGGAGGTGATTTCTTCAAATTCCAGGAGCAGCAATTACTGTTTTATATGCTGTTGCATGGTTTTGGAACCAAAGAGGAAAAAAGATCAAAACAATGGCACTTTTAAGAGGAGGAAGACAGTGATCACATTGTCAGTGAGGGAGAGAGAGAAAGAAACCTACACTGCCAACTGACACAGCAATGAATGTGCACAGTTACTGCCTTTGCTGTTTGAGTTCACGTATATCTGAACAAAGGAGTGAGTCTAGGAAAAATTAACAAACAGCGAAATTCACAGCTGACCTTGGAGGAATCTGTGGGGGAAAGAGCTCAGCACATGAATAGATAAGTGCATAGCTTTTAATGTGTAACCTTGCTGTACGTTTACAGTAGTGAGTAGAATGGGTTCTTTCTTGATGGTGTTTTATTAAGATCTGTCTCTTGATTAAATTTTAAAAATATAAACCATAAATACAAAGTTAGACGGTGCTATTTTCTGGACCTGTAGACGGTGCTATTTTCTGGACCTGTAGGAGCAAAAATAGCCTTTATTACAGTAATGTGCTCCTTCTGTCGAATGTGGGAGTTTGGGGAGAATTTCAATGTTACTGATGATTATGTCTGCAGGAAGTGTCTTTGGCGGCAAAACCTATCAGATCACATAGATCGGGTGGAGCAGCAGTTAGAGGCAATGAAGAATTTACAAGAGCTAGGGGTGTGATGGATGGCAGTTATTGGAAGGGAGAAAAATACAGATCCAGTCAGGTAGGTGGGTTACCTCCAAGAAAGGTAGGAGATGGGGGAAGGTAATGCAGGAGTCTCCTGCGGCTATCCCCATCTCAAACAGGTATGGTGTTTTGGAAAATGTAGGGGGTGATGGGCTCTCAGAAGAATGTAACACCAACAGCCAAGTTTCTGGTATCGAGACTTGCCCTAATGAGGGGTACATTTGGGTTCCAAGTGATCGATTGTGATAGGGGACAGTTTAGTCAGAGGTACAGACATTTCTGCGACAAGCAGCAAAAAATCAAAATGGTGTGTTGCCTCCCTGGTGACAGGATCAGGGATATCACAGAGAGGGTGCAGAATGTTCTCAAAAGGGAAGAGGGATCAGCAGGAGTTCATTGTACACTTTGGAACTAATGACATAGGAAGGGAGAATATATAAAGTTAGGCAAGAATTTAAAAAGGTCTTCGAGGGTAGTAATATCTGGATTACTCCCGGTGCTATGAGCTAGTGAAGGTAGGAATAGGAGGATTGAGCAGATGAACGAGTGGCCGAGGAACTGGTGCAGGGGAGAAGGGTTCACATTTTTGGATCATTGGAATCTCTTCTGGGGTACAAGGAGGACAGATTGCACCTGAATTGGAAGGGGGCTATTACACTAGCACAGAGATTTGCTAGAGCTACTGGAGAGGATTTAAACTAGTAAGGTGGGTGGGACCCAGGGAAATAGTGAGGAGAGGGATCAATTGGGACTGGTACAGTGTAGAAAAGAAACAGGCAGGAACAAAGCAGAGAAGAAGATAGAATTGATAAACTAAACTGTATTTACTTCAATGCAAGAGGCCGAACAGGGAAGACAGATGAATTCTGGGCAGGGTTAGGAACATGGGACCAGGTTGTCATAGTAAATACAGGGATGGACAGGACTGACGGTTTAAATGTTCCAGAATACAAATTCTATAGGAAGGATAGAAACCGGAGCAAGAGAGGAGGGGGAGTGGTGTTTTTGATAATGGATAGCATTATAGCTTTACTTAGGGATGATATTCCTGGGAATACATCGAGGGAAATTATTTGGGTGGAGCTGAGAAATAAGAAAGGGATGATCACTTTATTGGGATTGTATTATAGACTCCCTAATAGTCAGCAGGAAATTAAGGAACAAATTTGTAAGGGCATTTTAATTATCACTTAGAATAATAAGGTGGCAAAAGGCTAGGGCTGCCATGGCTTTAAGGGTTCAGATGGAGAGGAACTTGTTAATAGTGTACAAGAAATGAATGTACCTACTGGAGAAGGTGCAAAATTTGACCTACTCTTGGGAAATAAGGCAGGGCAGGTAACTGAAGTGTCAGTGGGGGAGCACTTTGGGGCCAGCGACCATAATTCTATTAGTTTTAAAATAAAGATTACACAACACAGGTTATAGTCCAACAGGTTTAATTGGAAGCACTAGCTTTCAGAGCGCCACTCCATCAGGTGATTGTGGAGGATAAGATCATGATCACAGAATTCATAGACAAAGGAGTCCAGTATCACGGAGATGTGATACATTAGACGATTTTAGGTTAAATCTTTCATCTTTTAAAATTGAATATGCTGGTTTCTGTTCTTTGATATGTAAATCCCAGAACTTCTTTTAAATTACATTCTCAAGATTGTTCAGCTTTTCTAACAGCAGGTGTGAAGTCTGTCTGTGTCCCAATGTTTAGTCAGACTGACAAGCCCTCTGCATAGTTTTACATGGATTCATGCAGTTGTTGAGCAAAATAAAATGCAATTCTGCAAAAACAAATTCAACCAATAAACTTACGTGTGCATGCGTATAGGAGCTACAGTGTGAGTGTGTGCACGAGGGTATGAGTGTTCATGATAAAGAGTGTGTTTTTGTGTTGAAGAAAATTTTGGAAACAGACTTTCAGTATTGACCAACTTTACTACTCACTATATATCTGCATGGATGTGAGTAAGTAGGGGTGGGTGTGTGTATCATGCAGTGGGGTCGCCTGTAATGTGACATGAACCCAAGGTCCTGGTTGAGGCCATTCCAGTGAGTCCTGAACTTTGTTATCAGCTTCTGCTCAGTCACTCTATATTGCGGCTTGTTCTGAAGTCTGCCTTGGAGGATGGTCACCCGAAGGTCTGAGGCAGAATGTCCTATACAGCTGAACTGTTCCCTGACTGGGAAACATATCACATTACAACTAACCCCACTGCATAATACATACATACACAGGCCCTCTCTCATACACACAGATACCTCACATGCACACACACCCTCTCACAGACACATACCCCATCACACTCTCACTTACTTAACCAAGCTTACACACATACACACAAACTCTATCATGTACACTCACACCCACATGCACACTCACTCTGTTGCTCCTACACGCGCACACATTTAAGTTTATGGGGTGAATTTGTTTTTGCAGAACTGCATTTTATTTTGCTCAAAAACTGCATGAATCCACGTAAAACTCGATAAAACTATGCAGAGGGATTGTCAGTCTAACTGAACATTGGGACACAGACAGACTTCACACCTATTGTTAGAAAAGCTGACCTATCTTGAGAATTTAAAACAAATTCTGGGATTTACATATCAAAGAATAGAAATCAGCATATCCAATTTTACAAGATGAAAGATCTAATATAAAATCATTTAATATATATATCTCTGTGACACTGGACTCCTTTGTCTATAAATTCTGTGATCATGATCTTATCCTCCACAATCACCTGATGAAGGAGCGGCGCTCAGAAAGCTAGCTCTTCCAAATAAACCTGTTGGACTATAACCTGGTGTGTGATTTTTAATGTTGTCCACCCCAGACCAACACCAGCATCTCCGAGTCATGGTTTTAAATTAGTGATGGAAAAGGATAAATTGGAGGAAGGCTAATTTTGACAGGATTAGGGAAGAATTTTGGGGCAGATAATCACAGGTAAAGGGATGGCTGGAAAATGGGAAGCCTTCAAATATAAGATAACAAGAATCCAGAGACAGTATATTCTTGTTAGGAAAGGAAAGGCTAGTAGGTGTAGAGAATGCTGGATGACTCGAAAAATTGAGGCTTTGATTAAGAAGGAAGCACATGTCAGGTATAGACAGCAGAGATCAAGTGAATCCTTAGAAGAGTTTAAAGGCAGCAGGCGTATCTTTAAGAGGGAAATCAAGAGGGCACAAAGGGGACATGAGATAACTTTTGTAAATAGGGTTAAGGAGAATCAAAAGGGATTTTATAAGTACATTAAGGACAAAAGGGTAACTAGGTAGAGAATAGAGCCCTTCAAAAATCAGCAAGGCAGCCTTTGTGTGAAGCCGCAAGAGATACTAAAAGAGTATTTTGCATCAGTTTTTAGAGTAGAGAAAGACATGGAAGATATAGAATGTGGGGAAATAGATGGTGATATCTTGAAATATGTTCATATTACAGAGGAGGTGGTGCTGGATGTCTTGAAATGCAGAAAAGTGGACAAATCCCCAGGATCTGATCACATGTATCCTAGAACTCTGTGGGAAGCCAGGGAAGTGATTGCTGGCCCCTTGCTGAGATATTTGTATCAGCCCATTGGCCCATCTAGTCCAGATCCTGTTGTAATCTAAGGTAACCCTCTTCGCTGTCCACTACACCTCCAATTTTGGTGTCATCTGCAAACTTACTAACTGTACCTCTTAAGCTCGCATGCTTTAGTGAACAAGTTTTATTTTAAAGATGATGAATGATGATTAGACTTTTAATTCCATGTTTTATTGAATTCAAGTGCCATTCTGCTGTGAAGGGATTCAACCCCAGGTCCCCAAAACATTACGTAGGTCTCTGTATTAGTAGTCCAGTGACAAATTCCACTATCACCTTTCAAGTTGTTTCTGCTCATTCGGAATTGATTGGTTTCAAAGGTCATCAAGACATTCTTAATGGAAGTTTCCAAGCAAATTTACTTTGTTTTGGTTTGTTAATGCCTTTTAAAATTATGAATTGATATTTTACATCGAATCATAAATGGCATATGACAACAAAACATTAAGTCAATATTTATAAGTTTTCAAAATGCAGTAATATCATGACACGGTACAGTTAATATGTACACAAAGTGCATACAATAATGAAGATTATTAGTTTGTGTGGTGTCACTTTACAATCCTACCAACAATGGGGTTATGCTAATCTACAAGGAGAAAGTGAGGACTGCAGATGCTGGAGATCAGAGCTGAAAATGTGTTGCTGGAAAAACGCAGCAGGTCAGGCAGCATCCAAGGAACAGGAAAATTGACGTTTCGGGCATAAGCCCTTCTTCAGGAATGAGGAAAGTGTGTCCAGCAGGCTAAGATAAAAGGTAGGGAGGAGGGACTTGGGGGAGGGGTGTTGGAAATGCGATAGGTGGAAGGAGGTCAAGGTGAGGGTGATAGGCCGGAGTGGGGTGGGGGCGGAGAGGTCAGGAAGAAGATTGCAGGTTAGGAAGGCGGTGCTGAGTTCGAGGGATTTGACTGAGAGGAAGCCCTCTTCCTCCAACCATCGTGTTGCTATGGTCTGGCGATGGAGGAGTCCAAGGATCTGCATGTCCTTGGTGGAATGGGAGGGGGAGTTGAAGTGTTGAGCCACGGAGTGGTTGGGTTGGTTGGTCCGGGTGTCCCAGAGGTGTTCTCTGAAACGTTCTGGACCAACCAACCAACCAAATACCCAGTGGCTCAACACTTCAACTCCCCCTCCCACTCCACCAAGGACATGCAGGTCCTTGGACTCTTCCATCGCCAGACCATAGCAACACGACGGTTGGAGGAAGAGGGCCTCATCTTCCGCCTAGGAACCCTCCAATCACGAGGGATGAACTCAGATTTCTCCAGTTTTCTCATTTCCCCTCCCTCCACCTTGTCTCAGTCAAATCCCTCGAACTCAGTACCGCCTTCCTAACCTGCAATCTTCTTCCTGACCTCTCCGCCCCCACCCCACTCCGGCCTATCACGCTCACCTTGACCTCCTTCCATCTATCGCATTTCCAATGCCCCTCCCCCAAGTCCCTCCTCCCTACCTTTTATCTTAGCCTGCTGGACACACTTTCCTCATTCCTGAAGAAGGGCTTATGCCCAAAACGTCAATTCTCCTGTTCCTTGGATGCTGCCTGACCTGCTGTCAAAGAAGGATTGGTGAGTTATTGGGGAGGTATAGATGGTACATTGTAGGAGCAAATTACTGCATCTGTTGGAGTCTATACTGAAGAAGGGCTCATGCCCGAAACGTCGATTCTCCTGCTCCTTGGATGCTGCCTGACCTGCTGCGCTTTTCCAGCAACACATTTTCAGCATCTGCAGTCCTCACTTTCTCCTACCCTTTAATTGATGCCCTCTAGTCCTCGATTCCCCAACCCGAGGAAAAAGACTGAGTGCATTCACCCTGTCCATGCCTCTCATCATCTTATACACCTCTACAAAGGACACCCTCAGTCTCCTAAGCTCTAAAGAAAATAGTCCTAGCTTGTCTAACCTCTCTGTATAACTCAGACCATTGAGTCTAGGCAACGTCCTTGTAAATTTCTTTGGCAATCTTCCCAGTTTAATAACATCCTTCCTATAACAAGGTACCAAAACTGAACACAATACTCCAAGTGCGGCCTCACTAATGTCCTGTATAACTGCAACATAACTTCCCAATTCTATGAAAGCCAGTGTGCCAAAAGCCTTCTTCACTGCCCTGTCCACTTGTGAATCCACTTTTCAGAGAACAGTGAACCTGATCTGCAATATCCTTCTGATCCATTACACTTTTAGACCCTACTATTTACCATGAAACTCCTATCTTGTTTTGACTTTCCAAAATGCAAGAACTCACGCATATCTATATTTAACTCCATTTGCAATTTCTCAGCCCACTTCTCCAGCTGGTCAAGGTCCTGCTGCAATTTCTGATAACCTTGCTCACTGTCCACAATACTGCCTATTTAGTATCATCTACAAACTTATTAATCATGCCTTGTACATTCTCATCCAAATCATTGATATAGATAACAAACAATAATGGACTCAGCATTGACCCAAGACACTCTACTAGTCACAGGCCTCCAGTCTGACAAGCATTCTTTCACTATTACCCTCTGCTTCCGACCATCAAGCCAATTTTGTATCCAATTTGCTAGCTCCCCCTCAATTCCAGAGCAGCCTACCATGTGGAACCTTATCAAAGGCCTTTCTGAAATGCAACTTCGTCAACCTGCCCCAATATCAAATATTTGGGGACATGCACTCTAATATTTCACTATTTCTATACAATTCTCCACATATTCTTTTGCCATGTTTGTCTTCCCCTAATGCCCTACTGCACATCTCCAGATTGAAATCCATTTACCACCAATCCCCCATTTGACCAATGCATTGTTTTAATTCTTTATTCATTAACAGGTAAGCCCAGCATTTTTGACCATACCTAATTACCCTATAAATGGTGGTATTGACTGTCTTTTGGAACTATTGCAATACAAATGATACAAATATATGCAAAGTGTTGTTAGGAAGGGATTACCCATAGTCACTCAGCAACATTTCCTCCAAAGATGAATGCAGTCATGCTGAACATGAATGTCAAAGGTGCACATTAAAAATAAAACAAGAAATGCTGTCAACAAGTGACAATGAAAGAATGGTGATGTGGTTCCAGGTCTGGATTTGGGGGCATTGAGGGAACTTACAGGTGATGGTATTTGCATGCAGATGCTGCCACTGTTCTTCTAGGTGGTGGTGGCTGCAAGTTTGGAAGATGCTGTCAAAGAAGGATTGGTGAGTTATTGGGGAGGTATAGATGGTACATTGTAGGAGCAAATTACTGCATCTGTTGAAGTCTGTACTGAAAACAAAAATTGTTGGATACCATAGCGGGTCAGGCAGCAGCTCTGATGAAGAATTATCTAGACTTGAAACATTAGCTTGCTTTCTCTCTGTGGATGGTCCCTGACCCACTGTGATCTCCAGCATTTTTTGTTTTCAGTATGGATGATATGCTGTAGTCAATGTGGCCAAGTCACCGTGGAGGCCTTGCATTTTAATCTTCTGGATGAGCCTACCACGAGGGATCTTGTCAAAAGTTTATGAAAATTCATGTCGACAATATCCATGGCTCTGGCCTCATCGATCACCTTCATCACCTTCCTCGAAAAATTCAATCAAATTCCAAAGACATGACATGCCCTACACAAAGCCATGCTGACTGTCCCTATTTTGACCATACCTTTCCAAATGCATGTAAATCCTATTCCTAAGTACCGTTTCCAATAGCTTCCCAACCACCGATGTAAAACGCACTAGTCTTTATTTCCTGGATAATCACTATTTCCCTTCTTGAACAGAGGAACAACATTAGCTACTCACCTGTCCTCTGGGACCTCTCCAGTGGCTAGCGAGGATGCAAAGATCTTGGTTAAGGCACCAGCAATCTCCTCTCGTGCCTCTCTCAATAACCTGGGTACATACCATCGAGCTCTGGAAACATACCCACCTTAATGCTCTTAAAAAGAGACCTAATGTTACGACACAGGATAAACTCCTCTGCTAATTTAAAACAGCCACACAGAAAAGACTCATCTCATGCTGTAATCTGTTAAAATGAGAGAGGCAAAGTGCTATCCCAGAGGTTACTATTTAAAGTAAAAATTAACAACTTTATTTTAAGTCCAACAGAAAGTATCAAAACCAAGTACTTACAACTCCTTTCTCTTAAAAAGAAATTTTCTACCTCCCACTCTACAATACTAGTCCGATAGAAATTCCAATTAAGATTTACAAAAAAATTCAACTTTCAAAACCAGTCAGCTGTCTAATCTTCTCTTTGTATCTTCCTCTGCGCAAACTCGTCATAGATCTGTATGTTTCAGAGAGCTGTTCTGTTGGCCATCTGTACTTGTTGGTGGTTTGGCAGTTCTCCCTCTAGCGGTTTAAAATGTTCGGTTTTATACCTCAAAACATCGGACCATTCCATTGGTTTTAATATTATCAAAATACGAAATTCAAATTTGATTGGAGTTTGGTATCTTGGGGCATAATTTAAACTGATTAGCCGAAATTGAATTTGTTTTTGTATCATGGCAACACATCTGCACTATTTGTTTCACCCAAATGTTACACTGTTGCCCTGTTCTCGACTGAGTGTGCTTTGTCCTTGCAAGGTTTTAAACTCTTAAAAGGTACAGTACCTCCACACCTTCAATAATATCCAACTCCACTTCTTTCCTGATCTCAAAATGCTATAGCATATTAGTATGCTCCACATCAACCTCACTGTCCTCCATGTCCTTAATCTGGGTCAATACAGATACAAAGTGCTCATTTAAGATCTCGCTCACATCCTCTGCCTCCAAGCACAAGTTCCCTCCTTTGTCCTCGAGTGGTCTTAACCTCTCCCTCTTTATCCTTTTTTTTTAATATGTGTATGGAATGCCTGGGGATTCTCTTTAACCCTACTTGCCAAGGTAGTTTTATGGCCTCTCCTTGCTCTCCTAATTCCCTGCTTGAGTTCTTTGCTGCTTTCCTTATATTCTTCACGGGCCCTGTCTGATTTTATCTTCTTAAACCTTACAGATTTTTCTTTGTCCCCTTTTGACTAAATTCGCAATCTTCCTCATTACCCAAGGGTCCCTTACCTTGTCATCCTTGTCCTTCCTCAATGAAGCATGCCAGTACTGAACTCTGATCAGCACGTTTTTAAACAATTCTCACTTATCAAATGTGGACTCACCTGATGACAGCTGCTCCCAATTATATCTCCCTAGCTCCTGTCCAATACTATCATGATTTGGCTTCCCCCAATTTAGTGCCTTATCACAAGGTCCTGACTTATCCTTATTCATACCTATTTTAAAAATTTAAAGTTGTAATCACAGTTTCTAAAATGCTGTCGCACTGAGAGGTCAGTCGCCTGGCTAGGCTCATTAGCCAAATGTGTGTAAATCCTATCCCTACGAATTCTCTCCAATAGCTTCCTAGCCACCAATGTGACTCACTGGTCTATCCCTATTTTCTTGATCAGAGGAACAACATTAGCTACTTGCCAGTCCTTCAGGACCTCTCCAGTGGCCCAGTATGGCTCCTCTGAGTTGGAATATCCACGTACTGTTTCAAGAAATTCTCTTTGATGCACCCTAGTTGCCCTTGAGAAGGTGGTGGGGAGTTGCCTTCTTGTAGTCCATGTTATGGTTGGCCCACAGTACCCTTTGGAGGGACTTCCTGGATTTTGACCCAGTCACAATAAAGGAATGGTGATATATTTCCAAGTCAGGATGTTGAGTGGCTTGGAGAAGAACTTGTAGGTGGTAGTGTTCCCATGTATCTGCTGCTCTTGTCCTCCTGATGGAAGTAGTCATGGGTTTGGAAGGTGCTATCTCAGGATCCTTGATGAATTTCTGCAATGTATCTTGTAGATGGTACACACTGTGCAATTGAGCGTTGGTGGTAGAGGGAGTGGATGCTTGTGGACGTGATGCCAATCAAGTGGGCTGCTTTGTCCAGCATGGCATCAAACTTCTTGAGTGGTGTTAGAGCTGCACTCATCCAGGTAAATGAGTATTCCACAACACTTCTGACCTGTTCCTTGTAGATGGTAGATAGGCTTTGAGGAGTCAGGAGCTGACTTGCTTGCCACAAGATTTCTAGCTTCTGACCTGCACTTGCAGCCACTGTATTTATATGGCAAATCCAGCTGAGTTTCTGGTCAATGGTAACTTTAAGAATGTTGATAGCGGGGGATCCAGTGGTGATAACATCGCTGAATGTCAAGGGGTGGTGTTTAGAATGTCCTTTTTTGCAGATGGTCATTGTTTGGCATTTGAATGGCATGAATGTTACTTGCCACTTTTCACCCCAAATCTGGATATTGTCCAGATCTTGTTGCATTTGTGAATGAATTGCCTCAGTATCTGAGGTGTTGCAAATAGTGCTGATCATTGTGTAATTACTGTTGCACATCCCACTTCTGACCTTTGAGAGAAGATCATTGATGAAGCAGCTGAAAATGGTTGGGCTAGCACACCACCCGGAGGAACCCCTGCAAAGATGTCCTGGACTGACCTTCAACAACCACAACCATATCCTATATGCTGGGTATGACTTCAACTAGTGGAGAGGTTTCCTGCTGATAACATTGATTCCAGTTTTGCTAGGGCTCGTCGATGCCGCACTTGGTTGAATGCCTTGATATCAAGGACTGTCACTCTTACCTCATCACACTGTTGACTTTTGCAATGTAGGTAGTGCAAAGGCTTTTGGAAGTCAGGAGATGAGATATGAGATATTTGTTGCAGAATTCTTAGCCTGTGGCCTTCATTTGTAGCTACAGAATTTAAATGTCTGGTTATAAGTTTTTCATCCATGGAAACCTCTGAGGATGCTGACGGCGAGTAATTCAGTGATTGTAATGCCATTGTATGTCAAGGGTAGATGGTTAGATTTTCTCTTATTGGAGATTATCATTTAAGCCACACGAGGAGGAGGCAATATCATTTTACCAATCTTATCTGAATGTTGTCCAGGTATTGTTACAAGTAAGTATCAGCCTGGATATACGTTTGCTTGCTGAGCTGAAAGGTTAATTTTCAGACATTTCATCTCCATAATAGGTAACATCTTCAGTGAGACTCCAGACGAAGCACTGCTGATGTTTCATGCTTTCTATTTATATGTTTGGGTTTCCTTGGGTTGGTTATGTCATTTCCTGTGTTGACATCATTTCCTATGGTGATGTCATTTCCTGTTCTTTTTCTCAGGGGTGGTAAATTGGACCCCAGTCAATGTGTTTGTTGATAGAGTCACTGTTGATAGAAACACAAACACACTGACTTGGATTCCATTTACCACCCGAGAAAAAGAATAGGAAATGACATCACCATAGGAAATGACATCACCAACCCAAGGAAACCCAAACATCAAATAGAAAGCAGGAAACACCAACAGTGCTTCGTTCGGAGGCTCACTGAAGAGGTTACCTAGTATGCTGACAAAACGTCTGAAAATGAACCTTTCAGCTCAGTGAGCAAACCTACATCCAGAACCTCAACCTGAGCTATAAATCTTCTCAAAACTTGATAAGTATCAGTATCTGAAGTCATGAGCACACAGCGTTCAATACAAATCATCAGCAACCTCTTCCACTTCTCTCAATAAGAAAGGAGAATCATTGATGGAGACAGTCGATCCTAAAATACTACTACACTGACTCCTTCGGTTTTGAGGCTGAAATGACTGGCGTCCGACAATCACAACCATCTTAATTTCTGCTGAGTATGACTCTAGATAATGGAGAGTTTTCTCCGGTTTTAATTTTAAATTCATTCCAAGGATGTGGACATTGCTGACTGGGCCAGCATTTATCACTCAACCCAGTTGCACTGGACAAGGTGATGGTGAACTGCCTTCTTGAACTACTACAGTCCTTGTGGACACCCATAAAACTATTAGGAAGGGAGTTTCAGAAGTTTGAACTAATGAGTCTAGGAACAACCACACAGTTTCAATTCAGGATGGTGTGTTACTTGGAGGGAAAGTCACAAGTGGGAGTGCTCCAATTCATCAGCTGCCATTGTGCTTGTAGATGATAGAGGTTGCAGGTTTGAAAGTTATTGGTGGAGGTGCCTTTATGAATTACTGCATTGCATCTTGTAGTTGACATAACACTATTCATGAGTAGTTAAGGAATGAATGCTGAAGGAGGTGGAGGGGGTGGTTGCTTTGACCTGGATAATGTCAAGCTTTATGACTGATGGAGCTGCACCCATCCAAGCAAATGGAGAGTATTCCATCACAATCTTAATTTGTGCCTTGATCCTCAGACTTCAGTTTTGCTCAAGTTCATCAATGTCACACACAGTCAAATCACCTTCACATCAAAATCTCACCCCTCGAGTTCAGATCGCTTTTCCATGTTTAGACCAAGCTGTAATGAGGTCTGTAAACAAACATGAGGCTGGAAGAAGACAGCAAGCCAGGCAGCATCAGGAGCTGGAGAAGTCGACGTTTCGGATCTAGACCCTTCATCAGGACTGTAGCTGAATTTCCCTGACAAAATCCAAACTGAGGTTCAGTGAGCAGATTATTAATAAGTAAAACTAGCTTCCCAGCACTGACAATGATACTTTCTGTCACAGAACGTTCATGTAATACGCAGCTTACTTTTTCAGGATCCTTAAACCATTGATACAGGCACAAAAAGGAAACGATCTATTGCTGAGCTACTGCAAACTTGTAGTTATAAGATAAAGAATTGAAGATCTGAACCAAAACAAAGTGCTGGCAAAAGTTAACATATCTGGCAGCTCTGCAGACAGAAAAACAAACAGTTAACAATTTGGCATTCTGATGAAGGGTAGCTCAGCTCAAAATATTAACTTGGTTTTTCTTTTTACAGATGCTGCTATACTTGCTGAGTCTCTCCAGAACTTTGTTTTTGTTGCAGTCCTAAAATATTCATGATTTGGAGATGCCGGTGTTGGACTGGGGTGTACAAAGTTAAAAATCACACAACACCAGGTTATAGTCCAACAGGTTTAATTGGAAGCGCACTAGCTTTCGGAGCGACACTCCATCAGGAGATTGTCCTAAAATATTGGTTGACCATTCCCTTTCTTTTCCCTACCACTGAGCCATTTTGAATTGAACTTGCCCCTTTTCCTTGGGTCCCACCTCCTTTTCTGGACAGACTGCTTGGAAGAACTTTTCAAAAGGCATGTCAAGATCCATGGAGACTCTCTCAAATTCACTACCATATTCAGCCCTCCCTGCTGTCTTTTGACAAAGCAAAAAGTCAATCAAGTTCAACTGTTCTTTTAAAACATAAAAAGCCTATACAAAGATTACAAGTTTTTTAAACAATTGATATTTTACACTTTAGAATTTTCTAGAAATCTCAAACAGAAGAATTATTCAAAATTATCTTAGTAAATTTTCAAGTTAAATCATAATATGCTACTTTACAAACAAAATACATTTTTGCAGATTCTTACTGAAGTTTTCGAAGCAGCCTCAGGCCAGACGACCAGGAAGAGAAGTTAGGATCAGGATGTTCTGAAGAAGGGTCACTAGACCCGAAACTTTTAATTCTGCTTTCTCTCCATAGACGTTGCCAGACCTGCTGAGTTTCTCCAGCGATTTCCGTTTAGCATAAGGGTGACTGGAATTCTCAGACGTGAAAACAAAACATCCAAAACCCCTTTAAGGCCGTGAGAAACAGTAGTGTGTGGAAATATGTGCTTAAAATATAGGGTTAATTTTTAGGAATCGTGTCAGGCCACATTCTATGATTTACCTTCTGTGGGACGAAACAGCATACACCCAAAATGATTTACTGAGACAAACCGCCAGTCAGGGATTAATGCGAAAAAAAAATCGAGTGAATCTGAATGGTGGGAAATGAGGAAAGCTATTTTTATCACTTTCAGTTCTAGGTATGAACATTATGATTGTCATGTGACAGCAATCTGCCGTAAACTACGGTCTATATTGTCCGTGACTAGTCGCCGCCTTGTTCGGGTTTTTAAACGGCTACGACCGTTGGGACTCCCGCCCCCACCTCTCGCTTTTGCCCCCTCCCCCACTTGATAAAGATCCGCTCTGTGATTGGCTGCTCGCCCCTTGGGCGGAGTGATTCTGCGCGGGGAGAGGGGGCCGCTGTGAGGAAAAACAAAATATGGCGGAACAAAGCGCGGCTAAGGTAACTGGCTCAAGTATGGTGATTGAGATAGTGGATCGTGCGGGAAAGCTAGCCGACCGATCTGGAGGGCGGCAAGGTTTCTCAGTGAATCCCGGTCTTGTTCTTGAACGATTATTCCACCGAAGGGCAGGTAGGGGTGACGGGCCGGCTCCCCCCTTACCCACTGACTGAGCATGCTCAGTCCTGGAGGTGGTTTTTCTTCTTAAATTTCCCGCCAAAGGCTAGGGAAGGAAAACGGCTGATTTCATCCTGAGGGTCAGAATGACCTCCGTTATTAAAACGGCTAGTGAGTTATGATCGTTACAGGATGAAAATAATTCTTTAACAATTTTTGAGGTTGAGCTGAAAATATGTGTTTGTTGAGAAAGAGGCATCGCAATTTAATGGTTGGGGTGTAAATATTGAGCAGACAAATTCCTGCTCATCTAAGAGTGTCTTGGGAAAATTTGACTTTGAAAATTTGACACCACCCTTAGAGTTAATGTCTCATCTAAAAGATGAGCAGCTAAAAGGCGTAGATGAAGAAACTGAAAGGGAAAGCATAATAAGACATAGAGAGAGAGAGAGAGAGAGAGAAAAGTATTGCAGAATCCCTAAGTAGTATGAGTGAAAGTTTAAATTATTGGCAAGTAAAATTCAGGTGTACTCACTTTATTTTAATGAATACATAAATAACCAAATAACTAAGAGCGAATCTCTTGGGTGTTACTGTTTCTTCAAGAAGGGAATGTCTTCATAAATACTTTAGTCTGCTCTCACAAGAGAGGGGTAATATGGACATTTTGAATCAAGAGAATTGTGAAATATTACATGAAAATAACAACCTGAAGGAAAGAGAGTTTGAATGGAAGTATTTGAGAGGCTTAGCTTCTTTGAAAGTAAATAACTGATTTCAAATGAAATATATTTCAGGTTGCAAGGAGATTATATAGTGGGCCTCCAGCTCATCCTTCAGTCCTCTCTACCTACAAGTGTGGTGTCAAGATGGAGGACAGTTAACATTGTACAATTGTTTGTTAAATATAGGTAAAAAGATTGATTACAGGAAACCTATTTGGAAAAAAGCACAAAATCAATCTTGGTTTGGAAAGGCAATGATTTGTTAGGAGGAGATATTGTCTGATGAAAACAGTGGAATATTTTGAAGCAGAATTAATGACCATCAATGAAGGTAATGGATTTCATAGAATCCCTACAGTGTTGAAGCAGATCATTTGGCCCATCGAGTCCACGCTGACACTTCTAAGATCATCCCATCCAGATCCACCCTATCTCTGTAACCCTGCATTTCTAATGGCTGGTCCACCTAACCTACACATCCCTGGATACTATGGGCAATTTATCATAGCCAATCCACCTAACTTGCACTGTGGGAAGAAACCAGAGCAATCCCATGCAACAATCGTCTGAGAGTGGGATCAAATCCACATCCCTGATGCTGTGAGGCAGTAGTGCTAATGATTGAGCCACTGTGCAACTCCTCATAGTCTACATGAATTTTAGCAAGTCTTTCAACAGCATCTTCTATGGCAGACTGGACATGAAAGTAAAAACCTGTAAGATTCAAAGCAAAGTAGCAAATTGGATCCAGAATTAACAGAGAAACAAAAAGTAAAGGGTATAGGTTGATGTATATTTTTGTGACCGGAAGACTTTCTTGAGTATTCAGATATTTGTGGTTCTTTTGTGCTTGTGTAGCAATTATTTGTACTTAAATGTAGAGGCATGATTAAAAAGTTGGAAAATGACCCAAAATTAGCTACATAGTTGAAAGTGATAAATAAAGAGATTCTAAAAAGACTATGGACTGGTCAAGTAGACTGAACAATTTAGAGAATTGCACATCTGAAGATGACGGACAAGACAAGGGACTGAACAACATACTGTTCCTCTAGAATTTGCTGGGTGTCTTGCAGTTTGTTGTTTTTGTTGTGGTTATGGACACGTTCGCAGAGCTGGGAAATTGATTTGTAGATGTTTTGTCCCCTGCCTTGGTGACATTTTCAGTGCTTTGGAGCTTCCTGTGAAGTGCTGCTGTACTGTATCTTCTGGAATTTCTTTGGTTCTGTTTTTTCTGCTTCCGGTTGCAGGTTCTGGTTGTTCATTATAGTGGCTGGTATATTGGGTCCAGGGCAATATGCTGCTTGATATGAGTCTGTGGATAAGTGCTGTGCTTCTAGGAATTTTCTGGCTGTCCCCTGTTTAGCTTGTCCTAAGATCGTTGTGCTGTCCCAGTCAAATTTGTGGTCCCTGTCATCTGTATGTATGGCTACTAGGCACAGCTGGTCATGGCATTTAGTGGCTAGTTGGTGTTCGTGGATGTAGATTGTTAGTTGTCTGCCTGTTAGCCCTATGTGGTGTTTCATGCTGTCTTTTCATGGAATCTTGTAAATTGTGTTAGTCTTGCACATGATGATGGGTATCAGGTTTTTTTGTCCTGGTGAGTTGTTGTCTGAGCGTGGCAGTCAGTTTATGGGTTATCCTGAATCCCAGTGGTTGGAGAAGTCTGGTTGTCAGTTCCAGGGTGTGTTTTTTTTAAATGTAAAGTAGCCTGGCTAGTGAGTTAGGTCATGGCATGTCATCGTCATGTTTGTCTGTTAGGCATCTGCAGATGAAATTGCAGGGATATGCATTTCTGGCAAAGACTGTTCTTCCCTTTGTAGGTTGGGGTGTAGCCCTTTTGAACAGGGTCCTAATGCAGCTTCTCCTGTGTGTTTGGGTGGTTGCTGTTGTAATTCAGGATCTGGTCTGTGTACGTGGCTTTCCTATACACTTTTTTTTTTGCGGTGCATTCACCATTCTGTGTTCTTTGAACCATCACGTCCAGGAATGGGAGTTGATTGTTGGTTTCCTCTTCTCTCATAAATCTGATCCCTGTGAGTATGTGTTCTTGATTTCTGTTCTCTTAATGATAGCAAGTGTCAGCTACGTATCTGATCCAGAATTTGGGTTGGATTTGTGTTCGGGCTGTTTGTTCCAATCTTTGAATCACGGCCTCTGCTATGAGCCCAGAGATGGGTGAGCTCATAGGTGTCCCATTGATCAGTTCATATATTTGATTGCTGAATGTGAAGTGTGTCGTCAAGCACAGACCTCCTATTTGAGTATGCAGTTCTTGTTGATAAGTTTCCCATTGTATTGTCTGTTCTCCCTGTCCAGGAGGTTGGCTTTTGTCTGGCTGGCTAGAATTTTGCCAATTGAAGTGAACAGTGCCGTTACATCAAATGAGACCATTGCTTTGTCCTTATTTATGTTTATGTTCTTGATGTTGTCTCGGAATTTGTAATTGTTTGGATCCACCGATAAGAAGTTTTAGTTTTTGTTGGTGTTCTTTTGCCAGTTTATGCGATGGTATTCCTGGCAATGCCACGATGGATCTGAGTGGTATGTCTGATTTGTGTACTTCGGGTAATCTGTAAAATCTTGGTAGTGTTGCTTTCTGATTTCATCCTTAGTAGGTCAATCCTGGTTATTGATCAGTTTTTTTTAAAAGGATCCATAGTGTGTTGTTTTACAATAGCAACCACCCAAACACACACAGGAAACTGCATTAGGACCCTGTTCAAAAGGGCTACAACACATCACAGTACTCCCAACCTAGTAAGAAAAGAAGAACACTTCTACAGAGTCTTCGCCAAGAATGGATATCCCCGCAATTGTATCCGCAGACAAACAACATGACATGGACATGCCACGACCTAACTCGCTAGCCGCGCTACCTTACATAGAAAAACTTTTGGAACTGACAGCCAGACTTCTCTGACCACTGGGATTCATGACAGACCATAAACTGACAGCCACACTCGGACAATAATGAACCAGGACAAAAAACTTGATACCCATCATGTGTAAGAATAATGTAATTTACAAGAATCCAGGCTAAGACTGCACAAAACACTATTTTGGGCAAACAGGCAGACAGCTAACCATCCGCATCCATGAACACCAACTTGCCATTAAACGCCACAACCAGATGTCCCTAGTTGCCATACACACAGATGACATGGACTACAAATTAGCTTGGGACAACACAGCAATCATAGATCCAGCTAAACAGAGGACAGCTTGAGAATTCCTAGAAGCATGGCACTCATCCATGGACTGTTCTTAACAAGCTCGTTGCTCTGGACCCAATATACAGAAGATCCTAGACTATTCAAACAAGATGGGCAAGGCACTATTTCGTTCGGATAATTGATTATTCGGTGAATCGATTCAATGCCTTTCCTCAGAGGCTCAGGAGTTTTCTATTAAGTCTGCTCCTTGTTCAAGAGACTAGCAGCAGCACAGCAAGCGTGAGCCCTCTCCCATCCAACACTGCCCGCCCCCTGGCCTGCCTCCGCCCCTGCCGCTCCTACTGGGCAGCCAGACTGGACACCAACAAGGAGACTGATGCTACTACTGTCTTTTGGGGGAGGTGAGTCCCAAATTGCACAACTTTTTGACAGGTTCCCCCTTTGTCCTGTACAGAACAGTGTTAGAGATTATCTGGTGAAGGGGGGTTTAGGGTACATGCCTGTGTAGAACTCCAGGGAAATTGTGGGGAGAGAGGGAGGGGATGGAAGGTGAGTCACTTGGAGACAAGTGTCTGTGCTCCCATCAGTCCAGGACTGTTCTCAGCAGCACTTTTAATCACTGTAAACAAAAGACGCGATGAGTGTTGAGGACACTTCTTTGTATGTAATGTTTCTGTCGGGACCTCGAGATCTCCTTCGGATAATTTTATTTTTGGATAATTGGTATTCGGATAATCGAGGTTCCTCTGTATTGGCCACTGCAGCAAACAACCTGAAGCAGCGGAAGTAGAACCACACAAATTCCAGAAGACACGGTATAGCAGCACTTTGCAGTAGCCTCCAAAGCACTGAAGATGTCACCCAGACGGGACGAAATGTCTACAAATCAACTTTACAGCTGTGTGAACACATCTACAATAATGACAACTGGCACCTGAGCTACAAATGTTCATATTCTTTAGAAGAACTGGGCAGGTATAGAGTCAAGAAGATGTTTTTGATTCTTGCCTTTGTTAGCTGAGATATACTATGTTGGTGTGAGGAGGAGATGCTGGAACTGTATCTTTTAAAACAAAGCTGTTTAGGCCGCAGCTGAGTAATTGGCACAAATCTGGCCACTAAACATTGAATGAGAGTGCTCTGAGATAGACAGAGGAAATTTCTGATTGTTGCCTAGACTGGTGTATTTTGTCATGAGACAAAATTGGTTAGACTGGAGTTATTTTCTTTTAAATAGAGGAGGCTGGGAGGCAATTTAGTTGAAACGTTTAAATGGATAGGCCTTAATAGAATGGGAAAATATGGTCCAATTTTCTTTGGTTGAGGGGTTCCTAAGCGAAGGCATAGATTTGAGTGGAAGGTTTAAAAGGGAAGCAGGAGAGTTTTTTTTTTAGGAGGGCAGTGGGGATCCTGGAATTCACTGTCTGAAAGGAGGCATTAAACTCTCATAACATTTAAAATATGCTTTTAAATCCCCTTGGAAATATTTTATCTGACAAGGTTGCGGACCAAGCACCGCAAAGTGAGATTAGGTTAAATGGCTCCTTGTTAATAGCCTGCTTTCTGTGCAGTAGATTTGTATGATTTCTGCTGCAGTCCCCCAGTGATTTACTGAAATGTCAATCTGTATCATTTTTAAACTCCTGAGTGATATTTGATTTAGTATATTTCTTTCTACAGGACTTAATTTATGTAAACTGTAAAGTTCAATAATTGAAATGCCTCAATTAATTGTATTAATGGTCTTTGTTTATTTCCTCCCCACCCCCAATGCCTCCAAAAAGAATATGATCCTGGGATTTAGAGTATCTGAGCTTCAGGTACTCTTGGGGTTTGCAGGACGCAACAAAAGTGGGCTGAAACATGAATTGGTCTCACGTGCATTACAGCTGGTAAGGAACAACTGTTCCTCAGAGATACTGAAGAAGATCCAAGACTTGCATGCTCATCGCTACAGTACAAGGTCCTCAAATGCACAGTGTCAGCAACTTCCGCCTGCTCCAACATTTCCTCTGCATTCTTCAGAGGCAGCCTTGAATGCCAGAACGTCTGTTCCAAATTGTCACACTGGAAAAGCTGATACAAAATCCAAAGTGAGATTAACAAAATTGCCTTTCTACGAAATACTAGATGATCTGATGAAACCTACAGATCTAGGTAGGTTTAATACCTTTATTAGTTTATGAATGGGGCAAAAGCACCCACTTTCCTTTGCTTGAGTTGCAAGGGAAATGCCATTATTCAAATTTGATTTTCTTTTCACTTGAATGATATATGCTTTATCATGTTCAATTTGAATCGTTTTAATATTTTTGAGTTGTTTCCCAGTGAATTCATTGAAACAGTGATTCTTAAGTTTTCAAATTATAATAGTTGTACAATTTTATATGTTTGTTTTCCTCCTTCTTGAAGATTATGGCTCCTGTCAGAATTCTGCAATCATTACACTGCTTTGCTGTTTATGTGAGAGTAGAAATAGTTGCGAATAGTGAGCACATCAATAGCTAATCCCAAATACTGGGTCACTTCAAATGGTAGTCTTTAATGAACACCCTGCTGTTCTTCTTTCCACCCCCCCCCCCCCCCCCCCCCTCCCCCACTCCAATTCAGTCAGTTGTTTGCAGACTATTGCCCCTTGACTGGTGTCTGAATAAAGTACAGGTTTGATTTTGTAGCATATGTTATTTGAAGACCTAAAATGCACTTGAAGATATGACCTTTTTGTAGATTTTTAGTGTATTAAATCATTAACTTAGTGATTCTGGTTAGAAACCAATATGTCATCAAGAATAAGGCTTTCTAATTTTGGGAAGTTCATGTCTTCAATTAATTAATGAGAAAAGAGCATGTCCTGATTTTTCTTGATTTGATTTTATCTTCTGATCAAGAGCAAAACTTTTGTTTTAGGGCTGACCTTTCGATTTCCAATGTCTACATTGGAAGGAGCAATTAAATCTTTGACTCCCAGTGTCTGCTGGTTTTTAATATTTTCAGTTAATGTGCTATGATCCTGCACAACTGAATGCTGTGATGTTGAACTTCATACGTACAAGAACTGCAAACTAATGGGAATGCCAGTGTCTCCTAAATTTTCTTAAATCTCTCACTGTCCTGGCTTGGAAACATATTCAGTTCTCCCAATGCTGGAACCAGAATCTGGTCAACTGGCATAGTGAGAGCAATTTCTTCAGAGGCTTCAGCAGTTCGAGAAGGCAGTTCACTAGCAGGTTCTGATAGGCAATTAGGAATTGATAAATGTACACTTTGGCAGTGATGCTAGTGTCCTGTGAAAGAATAAATAACACTTAAGAAGTTGAGAAATTCTGCTGCCAAGAAAATTGCTTCATGGTCACTGATGACTGTCTATTGAAAGCATGAACTGTACACAGCACATCTGAATTCAGTCTTTTGCTGCATTTCTAATAATTTCTGTTTCTATTAGAGATTCAGATGTTTAATTAAAAGCAATGTATTGGTGCTGAAAATCTGAAACAAAAAACAAAATGCTGGAGAAACTTCGATCGAGTGGGATCTGTAGAGAGAAACAGTTGAACGTTTTGATTCTAATATCATCTGTTCTGAAGAAAAGTCATAATGGACTTAATGTTAACTCGTGTTTCAAGTCCAATAAAACTTTTCTTCAGAACAGTCATATTGCAATCAAAACTGCTTCTTTCCATTTATGATGTCAAGCTGGAGTTTCTCCAGCATTTTTATTTTATCAAAATCCATAAAATCATCTGTTTTATTTTTAGTCTTACCTCTGGTAGCAACTGAAGATAAATTGAATATCTTTCTTGAATGCAGATTTCAAAAACATATTACTGAGAAATGCATTTCTTTGATCCCATGTGCATCAAAGTTGACAGTTTCACTTGTGCTTCTTTTTCATTTTGTTCACTCAGCAAAAAGTCTGAGAGGACATTACAGTGCAAGCAACATATTAACTATTTGTAACAGAATTAGAATGTCCCTGAATGGCTATGAATCCAAAGTATCTTAATTTCAAATTCATATGTATGCGGAAGATAACCAAATGAATGCTGAAGTCATTTACATTTGTGAACATGCAGCAAAGCCTTTTAGATAAAGATTACAAATGTGAATTCTAGATTGGTCTATATTATGTATATATAAATGCCAGAGGAAACACCACAGAAGCGCTTCACAGGAGGCTCCCAAGCACTGAGGATGTCACCTAGACAGGGGACGAAACGTTTGCAACAAAAACTTCCAGCTCGGCGAACAGAACCACAGCAACGAGCACCCGAGCTACAAATCTTCTCACAAATTATGTATCTAATTTTTATTTTCTTTCCATATAGTGTAGAACTGCGTTTAGATTATATGAATATCCAGCCTTGCAGCTGGAATCTGTGCAACATTGTAAAACTTGAAGACTGCCATAATGGTACATCTGGCTCATCTTTTGTGTACATAAGAGGCAAGCAGTAGCCAATTGTTTCCATTGTATGGAATTTTATAAGTTGTCATAAATATAAACCGGTTAAATTAATTGTTTTCTATAAAAGCACCAATGTTGAATACACTGAGCAGGTCAGGCAGCTTTTTTTCTCATCAGGGCAAATATTCTTTCTCCCACATCACACTGAAGTGCTTCAGGTGGATGCTTGAAATATAGTCAGAAGAATTCCAGCTGCTTCTTGGCTGCATTACTGAAAAAGATCATCAGTTTGAACAATTGTGCATATGCACAATCATGCATCCTTAACCCCTCAATTTGTTTTAAATCTAGTACTTCACAAAGGAGCATCCAGCTTGGAGCATTCCTACTTTTACTTGGGTTTTCTGGACATGCTGGTTGAACTGTGAAACAAAAGCTGGTCTAACCTAATTGGCCTTTGCTGGTATTTGTTTCTTGCTCTCCTTTTTCTAACTATCACGATATATCAGTATTTGTAACTGCTCACTATTTTTATCAATGGAAATAAAATGTACAATATCTCCATGTCTGGACTGAAATTCCACAGAAATTCAAATTGAGGTTTTCTCAGACCCATTCACATTTTAACTAGACATCTATTGCATTGCCCCTAAGTAGAAACTAGATGTGCTGTTAGCCTTAAAGAAAGAAGTAAATGACCTTTAATTGTGATTAATGCTTTGAAAGTCAAACTGATTGACAGCAACTTTTCAGCAGCTGATGATGACTGACTTCTGAATACTTTTGGGATATTCAATCATGTTGCTCAAATAAGTATTATAACCAAAAACCTGTTTAGAATGGTTTTAAATGTGCAAATCCTAATATTATAAACTGGCAAACATTTTTGTTCAGGCTTCCAGCTCTCCCAATCAGTTTGTTATGAAGAGAAAGGTGCCTTTGGCAGTGTAGAGTGCACATTTCCATTTTAGACAATTAATTTCACTTTGAAAGTATTTTTTAAACACCTAAATTTTGGTGTGGAAAGGGAATAAAGTGTACGCACCATAAGACAAAAGTCGAATCCTGGAAATAAAGTCATGACCAGAGTAGAATTGTGCTTGGCTTCTCCCGACTGACTTGATTTTGGTTTTGGGCTGCAGAAATAAGATTGAAGTTCTTGTATTCAAATAGCATTACATTTCACTTTACTGGTATGAATAGAAAGACATGTTTTCCTCTCAATGGTCCTGATGAATTTTCTCCATCGTTTCCTATATAAAAGCCATCCTCACCTTATAAATATTGAATCACCCCAGGAACACAACTGATGGCATTTTCTAAAATACAGTGCCAGCTACCCAAAGGTTTATGGTGCTACAAGTGCACATATTCTGATAGTTCAGAATGATATAAATAACTTTATTAGTTAGTAAATAATAAAACATCCATGAAGCTTTGCAGATCACCAGTTTCACTGTTAAATAAATTGGAAAAAATGATTTAATGTTTCTTTTGTTTAATTCAGTGTGGTCTCCATTCCCAGTTTTCTAATTTGATTGTTAAAACAATTAGTCTCTTTTTTAAATTGTTTCTTTCATGTGCATGGAGAAATAACTTATTTTGTTTCTAGCTTACTTATTCAGAAACCATTCTTCTTCCTTTTGTATCCATCGCCTGAACCTTGAGTTAAAGCAAAAAATCCTGGAAATATTCAGCTGATCCCATAGTATCTGACGAGAGAAACTATTGAAGTTTCAAATGGATAAACCTTTTCATTGGAGCTAAAAAAAAATCATTTTAAGCTGTAACAGGTTTTAAGCAAGCACAGGGAGGGAAAAGCGAGGAGGAGAAAACAAAAAGGGTGGTCTGCAGTAAAGTTGAAACAATCGATTTAAATAACAAGGGCTGCAGGTGCTAGACAAGGAGTTGGTAATGAAACGAGTAAAGAAACAAGATGGATCTACATGACTATAAGTGTGAAAAGCAGAAGTATCCTCATTGGCGGTTTAAAAAAAATGGTAGAAGTTATGGTCAGAAATTGAACAGAATCTTATCTTGCAATGTCTTGGTTTTCCAGAGTCAGCATTGAAATTAACGATGCTTCACTTTAAAGGAGTGTTTGGGACTCTGGTGGGAAAGGAAGGCTTGGGACCTAGCCAGTTGATTGAAGTAAGAGTTGTCTTGTGGCAGCCAAGATATTTTTAGTGCATTCTGGTTAGTTGTTGAATTGTCCACTACAATGCATTACCAGAAGTGGCAGGACTGCAGAGCTTTGATCTAATCCATTAGTTGTGTGATCATATAGCTTTATCTATCATCTGTTTCCACTATTTGATGTACATGTAGTCCTGTAACTTCAGGTTGGAGCCTCATTTTTTGATGTGCTTCTGGTGTGCTCTTTCTACACTAATTACTCTGTATACAGGTTTTATTCTCGAATGGTATAGAGGATATTTGCGCCACAAGGTTAGATTACACTTGAATGCAATTTATTTTTCTTCTCTATTTAGTTGTGGGTACTCCTGGCAAAGCATTTGATGTCTATCCCTAATTGCTCTTGACCTGACTATTTTGCTAAGCTATTTCAAAGCTATTTTTGTGGGCGGCACGATGGCACAGTGGTTAGCACTGCTGCCTCACAGCGCCTGAGACCCGGGTTCAATTCCCGCCTCAGGCGACTGACTGTGTGGAGTTTGCACGTTCTCCCCGTGTCTGTGTGGGTTTCCTCCGGGTGCTCCGGTTTCCTCCCACAGTCCAGAGATGTGCAGGTCAGGTGAATTGGCCATGCTAAATTGTCCATAGTGTTAGGTAAGGGGTAAATGTAGGGGTATGGGTGGGTGGAAGGGCCTGTTTCCACACTATAATGTAATGTAATCTAATCTGAAAAAAAAAAGGGCAGTCAAGAGTCATCCACGTTGTGTGTCTGGAATCAGCATACGACAGATTTCTTTCCCCTTGGGCATTAGTGAGCCAGATGGCTTTTTACAATATTTGACGTTCATTCCATAGTGAGTTTTACAGATGGTTAGCTCTTGTTTTCCAGATTTATTAGAATTCAGATTTCACAGTGCAATTGTCCCAAGGCATTTGCTGTAGCAAATGGATTAGGAATCCAGTGACATCATTGCTGTTCTGCCATCTTGCTCCATAACCATTGGATGTTGACCTATGTTTCATCGTGCATATGCAGTTTTGAGCTTCCAAATTTGTTCTGAATCTGTTCTATTCAGCATTGTAATTATGTTGTATAATATGATAAAGGGATCCTCGTGTGAATATAAGATATCTCTCCACAAGCAGTGGTCACTCCTACCAATACAGATGAATCCATATGAGGGTGAGATCAAGTCTATTTTGTTTACTCCCGTTACACTTGGTGCCACACTTTGGGAAAGATGTGAAGGTGTGTTTCAGTTGCAGACCAATATTGGAAAAATTGGGACTGCTTCTCTTGAAGAAGAGAAAACCTTGATTTACTCGGAGCTGTGAAAATAATGAGGGGTCTGGACAGAGTTGATGGTGGAAAAACTGTTCCCAGCAATGTGTAGGTCAAGATGAATGGCAAAAGAAACAGTGGATGCACCAGGAACACTCTAAGGGGTCTCCCATTGAAGGCAGAGATGAGGCCAACGTCTTCTCTTGGAAGGATCACCATTTTGCGGATCTGTTTTCCTCAGATTGATGGAGGCAGGCTTATTGAATAACTTTAGGATAGATTTAGGTTTTTTTTCCACTGACAAGAGCATGGAAAAATATCAAAAGTAGATTTGCAACCATTGTCTTACCACTGATGGAATGGGTTCATGAGTAGCAGTAGTGGTGCTAATTTGATTGTTCAAAACTTTTGAATGAGAAACTTTTAGAAGCCGTGAGTTTATAAATTCCAGAATACCTGAAGTGTGATGAGAGAAATTTAATCAAGGCATTTAAGAAAAAATTAGATTGTTATCCAAAAAGAAAAGCATGTGCAATGTTATGGGAAGAAGATAGGAGAATGTCACTAGTTGCATTGCTTATTGAGAGTTGGTGCAGAATTGACAGGCTGAATGGCCTCATACTGTAACATTGCTGTGACCTCCAGTTTAGCGGGTATATTTTTCAATATGGTAGACATGAACCCCCCCCCCCCCCCCCCAAAGTCCAGATTACATCCTGTGCCTTTGCTGCCCTCTGTTTCTTCTAGTTGGTGTTTAACAGAGAGTGGTGCTAATTCATCAGCTAAAGCAAGGTAGCAAATGGGAATGAACAGGAGATTTCTTTTTCAATGTTCAACCTGATCCCATGACACATTGTGCACTCCAGACTCTCCAAGGATTTCCATGATCACTTTTTGACACTGCTGCTCTCTGTAATTGGATCGGCCCTGTTGTTAGGACAATGTTGGATGAATATTCCCATCACTTGTAAGGTCTGATTCTATAGTATAACTGACTAGCTAAGGCTGTTGCTTTACTGATCTGTGGGACAGGACGTTGCATTTCGGCACAAGATCCCAGAAATTAGAATGACTCTACAGGGTTGACATGGCATGGTGTGCAGTTGTCATTTCTAGTGCCTGAGATGTGGCGATTGAACTGGTTTCCTCTACATGCGGGAGACAGGGTGCCAACTCACGGGTGTTTCAGGGAACATCTTTGGTCCACACACACCAAATAACTCCAAAGCCCTGTGGCTAAACACTTCAACTCCCCCAAGGTCTTACAAATTCTGGCCCTCTTCCACTTCCAAATCAAAGCCACCCGCCAACTGGAGGAAGAACGTCTCATCTTCTGCCTTGGCACCTACAACCACATGTATCAACATTGACTTCACCAGTTTTCAAATCCCCCCCCCCCCCACCTTATCCCAGATCCAACCCTCCAACTTGGCACCACCCCCTTTATCTGTCTACCTTCCTTCCTACCTATCTGCTCCACCCTCCTCATTGACCTGTCAGAATTACCTCCCACCTGCATCTGCTTATCACCAGCCCACCTTCCACCTTCCCTCCCTCTAGCCCCACACCCACCTCTCCTATTTATCTTTCAGTCCCCTTTTCCCCCTCCACATTCCAACGAAGGGCTTATGCCTGAAATGTTGACTTTCCTGTTCCTTGGATGCTGTCTGACATGCTGTGCTTTTCCAGCACCACATTTTTTTTGACTCTTATACAACTGAATACCACTTCAGGACCCAAACACTTGCTTTGGTTTTGAAACATTACCTGAGCTAAATTGGTTAAGAACAGCTTTCTGAAGGATAGTAGTGAACCAGATGGGTTTTCTATGCTGTTGTCTATTTTCATGGGCACTATGACCAAAGTTCCTTTTTTGTTCCATCTGTATTAATATATTTAAGTTCTACCATGCTTCCGTGGTTGCAAATAAGTTCGCCGCCAGAGCTTTAGTTTGGACTTCTGAATTAAAGTGAAGACAAAGGGAACTGATTATGGGACGTGGGGCCAGAATGATTGCAGAAGTGTAGGAATGGATGCAGTTATGGATCTAATCAACCGACAAGATGGGGAAAAATCCTTGTTGAAGGAAATGGGCAGACCTATCAAAAGCAATAATAAAGATATAAAATACAAAAACTGCTTGACAACTGAATTTAAGCTGCTGACACTTCTTCAGAACTGAAGAAAGAGAAATGTAATAGGTTTTGCGCAAGTGGAAATAGTGCAGAGGACTTGTCTTCAAGTGAGAGGCATATTAGAAGCCAAAGTAAGTTGTTTTTGATTTTGTAGTGAGAGCAGAAACTGGCACAGATAGGTTTAGAAAAATATTGGTGAAAGATCTGGAGTGGCTGAGTCTGACCTTTTTTATAGAGGTATATAAAATCATGAGGGGAATGGAAAAGGTTTTTTCCCCAGGGTAGGGAAGTCTAAAGCTCGAGAGCATACGTTTCAGATGAGAGGGGAACAATTTAAAAAGGACCCAAGGGGCTACCTTTTCACGCAGAGTGGTGTGTGAATAGTACGAGCTATCAGAGGAAATGGAGATTGGTACAATTACAGCATTTTAAAAGGCATCTGGATAGGTGTATGAATAAGAAGGATTAAGAGGGATATGGTCCAAATGTTGATGAATGGGGCTAGATTAATTTAGGAAATCTGGTCAGCATGGATAATTTGGAACAAAGGGTCTGTTCCTGTGCTGTACAACTCTATGATTCTATGAGGTATCAGACCTGTGTTGAACTGAAATAAAGAATAGTTTTCACATGCCATGTAAAGATTGGCTTAGCCAGGATCCTATGTGGGTTTTCATTGCAACAGTTATTTGGAGGAAATGAGTGGAGTAAGAGAATACACTGTTCAATATGAAAACAAATTCTGCTATGTAGAAGGTGGTGGTGGTGAATGTTAACTGGTTGGATTTTTTTTGAGAAGACACCGAGCAGTCAGGCTGACAGGGGGTCGATGTGCAGGTAGTTTGGGTGCCTCTGGTAAAAAGCCAATGGTTAGAGGCAACAAAAAGTATAAACAACAGGTCCCCAAGGGAAAGTCCATTTTTGGATTATAGAAAGTATGTAAAAGAGTGCTGTCCAGGAATGTGGGGCTAAAAAAGGTATAAGGCTATTCAGCAGCCTTTTTTTTTTGGGGGGGGTGGTTATTCAGCTGATCTGTGACCCGTGTGTGTGTCCCTATATTCCTTTTAATATTTCTGTTTTAATAATAAATCTTTCCATCTCAGTTTTAAAATTACTGTTAACTCAGCATCTACATGCTCTTCGTAGAAGAAAGATCCAAACTTGTGTGTAATATATTTACTAATTTTACTCATGAGGTTTCCTTATTATTTTGAATCTGTTTCCTAGTTCTACGCCAGACAATCAATAAATAATTTCTATTTTGAAAATATCAATTAAATTACCATTTACTATTATATTTTAGAAAACACTACCCTAAAATGTGATCTTGTTTTTTAATTTTAAACATTTGGAGTCTTTAATAGGTGGGTAATGAGCCTTAGTCCCCAAAAGAGGTGACTCTCCATTAGAAAGAGACAGTTGATTATTTAGCTTGAAGGGCAGGCCTCCAGGAAGTAGTGGTATGAGATTGAACCTCCTACTGTTGTTGTCATTCTGCACTATACTCTAGCTATCTGGTCAACTGAACTGTTTGGATTCTCGGGGTCAGTTGTAATTCTGATAACTGAGGTTGGAGTCCATGAAAGGATTTCTGGTGGTGATTAGATCATTAACAGTCTTATCCAGTAGATCTTTGAGAACATTTGTTAGCGATTTGCCCAGGTTGCTTATCTGTTCACTCTTGCCCACTGCTGTTTCCCTATCTTCGTATCTATTCAGCTGCCTACCCTTGAATTTCTTTGACTTCTATACTCATCCCTAACAAAGTAATATGAGAGGAAAATAGGCAAGTGCCATTATCACAGTGTAACAAACCTAAAAATAGCAAAACAGTCAGCACACTAAGCACTGAGCCTCTGATAAGACTGACCTGTGTTCTTGCCAACTCTCAAAATACTCCATAAAAAAGCCATTTCAAAAGCTGGTAGCTTGTGTGGTGGTTGGGGGGGGGAATGCATTTCCGCTATTTTCCCTTGGTTGTCATGTTGCTCTTCTTTCTGGCTTACCTGTGCAACACATTTTCAGCAGTCAGTCTGTCTTAATTATCATAGAACCAATAGATTGAATTGCTAAAAAACAGTCACCTACTATAAATTCAGATTTTGAGCAGAGTATTTTGTCTCTTATGGATAGATCTGGTTTTGTAATAGTATAGTACAAATATGATACCATGAATTACAGAATGATTAGTTCTACTCCTCCACCTTTTTAAGGAAGTTAGGTAATTAAGTTAATTACTCATTGAATTTAACGGTTTGAACAGTCTAATATGTTAAATGTAAAGCATTTCTTTGTCAGTTTAATATTCCTCCTTCCATGATCTTGATATTTTCTGGATAAATGTTTGGTACTTTTGTGACACATTTATGAACTATTGCAATTCATTCTATATCTACCTTAGTATAAAAATAAGGAATATAAATTTGTCTAATGCTGCATTTATGATTCGCTGCAGTTCAAAATAATCTTAATCACTGACTTTTCTTTTAGTTCCAACTACTAGTGAAAGGATTCAAGAGAATCAATTCAGTTTTACATTAACTGATAAACAGAGAGAACAGATTATCTCTGGGTGAGTAGAAAATATTGTTACTTTTTCGATTTAAATAGTAGAACACATTCAGTGTTTTCATGACTTCCAATTGAAGTTTTTTTTTAATAAAAGTATATGCTCCAGTAGAGGTTATTCATTTGTGAAGAGTTAGCCTATGATTTCTTAGAATGAGGTTCCACAAATGTCCTGAGTCTCTAAACTGAAGTATATATCTGCCTGAAAACAACAAAACAAATGCTGGAGATCACAGCGGTTCAGACAGCATCCATTGAGAGAGCGCAAGCTAATGTTTTGAGTCTAGATGACTCTTCAGAGCGAAGTGAAATGTGGAGGGGGCTGTATTTATGCTAAAGTTGGTACGGTGGTTGGTGTTTTAATGGGTGTAGAGTGCTGATAATGAAAAGATTCTGATAATTCAGATTAAGTGATTGGCATGTGAGAATGGTAGAATAAAGGTGTCTCCTGTCAGATTTGAAAGGACAATAATGGAAATGGGGGAGGGGTGGACATGATAACAAGCTAAAAGAAAGGGAAGAAATGGGAGCTGATTCACAAATTAAACATGTTCAACTCAATATTAAGTCTCGAAGGCTGCAAAGTGCCTACTCTGATAATGAGATGTTGTTCCTCCACTTTTTGCACTGTGATTCACTGGAGCACTTAATCTGAGCTATCAGCATCTTTTCTCCATCAGCGCCCTACACCCGTAAACCCCTAAACTGTTGCACAAATGGTGCCACCTCTACATTTCACTTAAGCTCTGTTGAAGAGTCATCTAGACTCTAAATGTTGGCTTGCTCTCTCCTTAGGTGCTATCTGACCCACTGTGATCTTCAGCATTTGTTGTTTTCAGCACAGATTACAGCTTCTGCAATAATTTCTTCCTATAAATCTAATTCCTTGAAAACAACAGCAATTCTTCAGCCAACATTATGATTTATGTTGTAGGATAGCTTTTTGATAAGAAAGAAAGGAGGAAACACACACAAATCAGCCGATATAGGAACATTGAACAATCAATGTCTAAGACTTTTCTCTCTGGCATTTGGTGAGAATGACTGACTCATCTGTGACCTGACCCTTTTGCTCGTGATAACTCCAGCAATCTATTAATTTTAATATTTCATCCAGCATCAACTTACATTTGAGGAAAGGTTTCAGAATTTTACTAACCTTTGTATGTAGAAGTATTTATTAACTTCACTTCCATAAGATTCGATATTTTAGGGTCTGTCTCCTCTTCCTAAATTTCCCAACCAGAATGTATGATTTCTGTCAACATGTCCACTAAATATTGAAACCTTCAATCAAATTACTCCGAAATCTTCTAAATTTCAGAAAATATGCAACATTTTGTAAATCTACACTGCCACTTTCCAAGAACTGAGCAGAGTGCACAAGGTTTGCTCTATCCAGACCATTGTATACTTGCAGCATGACTTCTAACTTCTTGCATTTGATTTTCTGACTTTATTCAAAACACACACCCCTACCATCTGGAAGGACAAGGTTAACGAATACATCGTTGTCTCAGTCCTAAACGGTCAACTCTCATTGACTATTCTGTCGAACCCCTTCAGAATTTTTGTACATTCAAGGGAATTATCTCAATTTTCAAAGCTCACAATTGAGAAAACTTGAAGATCAGTTAGGGCACCTGCAATATATTGATTTTGCACAGGATTTTTGTCAATTTTCTTCAAGGCTATAATCTGTTGTTTTCCCATATGTCTGCTTGGCCTGGTAGAGGCAAAAGGTAGTGTTTCAACTTATTTACCACAGATTATGGGGAAGGTTGAGCCGACTTCCCACAACTCCATACTATGTGTATTTATTTCTTTTAGAATGGGCTGTGTATTAGAGGCATGTGTAATTTCTTTACACAAATTATTATAAAACATATTAAGCTTAGTTTTTATATGCTTTCTTCAAGATGTTCAAAGAATGGCGTGCAGTCAATTCAAGTGCAGTTAAGGTAAGCAATGCAATGATTTACACAAGTGCATTACCTGGAATTGTAATGAAATGTTAAATATTTCCAATTTAATTCAAGCCAGAGTGATTTGTCAAATTCCTACTGTAGAGATACTAAAATGATCTTTTTGCTCTAATGCTGTTTCAAAATTGGAAGTATTAATATATCTTTGCAGTGATTGTGGCAAGGTTAGCCAGGCGGACCTCCATAAAATGAGTTCCCTGATTGGACCAGGTCAGTTGCCCCATTCAGGGAGCCTTGCCTGACAAGTATAAACAGGAGTTCTGGAAAATATAAAGTTCTTGCATTATGGTGTCAGTACATTACTGAGTTAGTACATATTGACACAAAGCCATGGGTGATGTGGGGATAAGATAAGTACAACTGGTGGAGCCTCAGGGTACAGTGTCAATGTTGGGGAGGGGGCGGGGGGGTGCGCAAGGTGGGGACAGGAATCTGAGTCTCCTCATTCCAGGAAGAAAACAATAAACCGGAGTGTCAGAGGTTCTATTCATTCTGAGGAAGCCTGACCACTGTAAAGACATTGTACATGTAAATAAAGGGTGATGTAGTGGTGAGATACCTGCCTCTGTGGAGTTACTTCAGTGGCTATGAGAAAAAAAATAAGGTCCTGAAGAAATTTGCTCTCAACAGTCTTCTTTGAGTTGTGATGAGGTGCTGGCATTGGTTTGGGGTGGACAAAGTTTTTATCTTTTGCGTTGGTAAAAATGTCTCTGGCATCATGCAGTTACTTGGGAAGCTTGACTCATTCGATCCTGTCATTGAAGACTGGGTGCAGTACGTAGAAAGAATGTTTTTTTTTCTGACAAATGAAATTGGTACTGATGAAAAGCAACGAGTAATTCTCTTGCTATCTAATTGACCTGCAGCTTTCTCAGTTATTAGGAGCCCAATGTTTCCTGAGGCACCTGATACTAAAATCTTTAAATACTTGCTGTGGTTCTGTTCGCCGAGCTGGAAGTTTTTGTTGCAAACGTTTCGTCCCCTGGCTAGGCGACATCATCAGTGCTTGGGAGCCTCCTGCGAAGCGCTTCTTTGATTTTTCCTCCGGTGTTTATAGTGGTCTGTCCCTGCCGCTTCCGGTTGTCAGTTTCAGCTGTCCGCTGTAGTGGTTGGCATATTGGGTCCAGGTCGATGTGTTTGTTGATGGAGTTTGTGGAAGAATGCCATGCCTCTAGGAATTCCCTGGCTGTTCTCTGTCTGGCTTGCCCTATGATAGTAGTGTTGTCCCAGTCGAATTCATGTTGCTTGTTGTCTGCGTGTGTGGCTACCAAGGATAGCTGGTCATGTCGTTTCGTGGCTAGTTGATGTTCATGTATGCGGATTGTTAGCTGTCTTCCTGTTTGTCCTATATAGTGTTTAGTGCAGTCCTTGCATGGTATTTTGTACACTACATTCGTCTTGCTCATGTTGGGTATCTGGTCCTTCGTTCTGGTGAGTTGTTGTCTGAGCGTGGCTGTTGCTTTGTGTGCCGTTATGAGTCCTAGGGATTGCAGTAGTCTGGCTGTCAGTTCCGAGATGCTCCTGATGTATGGTAGTGTGGCTGGTCCTTTTGGTTGTGGTATGTCCTCGTTCCGTGGCCTTTCTCTTAGGCATCTGTTGATGAAGTTGCGCGGGTATCCGTTTTTGGCGAGCTACAAATCTTTGCACAAACTTTGAACTCTTTAAATACTTGGCAGATTTAGTTAAGGAATATTACCACCGCAAACCACCTCCAATTCTAAAACGCTATCAGTTTTACTCAGCAGTTCAAGAACCAAGGGAATCTCTGTTGGGATTTTGATGAAGTTAAGATGACTGATAGAGACTTTTTGACTTTGGTTTAACCCTTAATGAGATGCTGCGAGACCATTTTGTATATGGGATTAATTATGTAACAATACAGCAGCATCTATTCCCTGAAGCCCAATTGGATTTCAAATAAACACTCCAGCTCGCTTTGTCATTAGAAAATATGGCAAATGGAGCATATGAGTTCCAGGGTGTGTCAATGGAAGTGGACACCCTTTCCAGGCTCTGAGTTAGGGGGAGCACAACTTGAATAAAGGCAATTGTATAGCCTCGCAGGACATATCCTGAACAGAGGGACTTTAGGCCAGCCCACAGCAAAACCCCAAAATGAAGCCAAGCTTCGGCCAAGTGGTTAACATTTTCTTCAGGATCCAGGTCAACAAGCCATTATAGACAGCAATGTAGTCCCAGCAAGCCTGAATTGAGTAAGAGAACTCGGGCTGGTATCGAGGAGAGTGCACACCCTAGAAGGTCTACCTACATCTAGCTTGGAACAGTTAAATTGCTTAGCAATATCCAAATCGGAACCAATGAAAATAAACATCTGGTTAAATGGTGACCTGGTCCTAATGAAGGTCAGTACTCTTATGGCCATTTCAGTGATTGCAGAACCAGTCTTTAATAAAAGTCGCTTTAGACCCCAACCCTTAGGTTTGCACAAGACCTTGGTTAGTCTAAGATCCTTTTCCGGGGAACCTTTACAGATTACCTGCGGCACGGTGGCACAGTGGTTAGCACTGCTGCCTCACAGCGCCTGTAGACCCGGGTTCAATTCCCGACTCAGGCGACTGACTGTGTGGAGTTTGCACATTCTCCCCGTGTCTGCGTGGGTTTCCTCCGGGTGCTCCGGTTTCCTCCCACAGTCCAAAGATGTGCGGGTCAGGTGAATTGGCCATGCTAAATTGCCCGTAGTGTTAGGTTAAAGGGGTAAAGGTAGGGGTATGGGTGGGTTGCGCTTCGGCGGGTCGGTGTGGACTTGTTGGGCCGAAGGGCCTGTTTCCACACTGTAAGTAATCTAATCTAATTAAGGGTGCAACTTTGGTTCCAGTCTCTTATGAGAAGCATCTGGTTCAGATACCGCTGATGGTATGAAAAAGCTTGGGCCCAAGGTGAGGCAGCCTGTCCCAGCGCTAAAATAATAATTGTCCCAGTAAATTAATAGCTGGTGTGAGATGCAGCCTGTTAATTCCCTAAGCAGCTACCAGAACAACAGCTAAAGTTACTTTCTAATAATTAAATTTTAGGAATACTTCAGAATTTTTTTTTTAAAAAGTTCCTGTTAAAGATTCTTCAGAGAATCATGGGGTACTTTTCAGCATAAAGTTAGATATATATATATATAAAATGGGGGAAAAAAAAACAAGCATAATAAACATTATTAAAGAAAAAGTATTGACATAAATGTGAAGTTAACTAGCTTTAGGAAGCAAATTCTCTTACGCCCTGAACAAAATAGATTGTTCACAGACCATTAATCACAAAGTGCTGACAGTAGAAGTAGCTGTATAACTTAATATTTTATAACCATTCAGTGTTACAAATCTTAGAGCAAGTAAGTTAAAACTGTTTTTTGTATTTTTACATTTATCATTATATCAGTGGGAAACAAAGAAGGAGGAACTAAATTTGATAAAGGTAGCACATGGAATACATTGAATAATTGAATTCAAGCTGTCCTTAGAGATAAGACAGCTGGAAACAGATCTGAAGGAGTATAGATAGTAATTTTGGAATGTGAATGTATAGGAGGCATAGGAAGATCCCAGGGCCTAGAAATTGTAGTGTCTGTTAAACGCCATAAGATATGGGATTTTGGGGCTATCCATTATTAACTAGGTATCTATAGGATTGCGTAAACAGAGTAAGAGGCAAGGACATAGTGACCACATTTTCTGTGATCATTGTAACTCCATGTATAAGAAAAATGTTCTTTACTGTAAAATCAGTGTGTGTCATTGACCTCTCTTCTGATTTGAGTGAAAGATTAAGAGAATAATTGAGTTCATACATGGAGACCAGATGCAGGGATATTCCTTTGGTCCTCTCCCTGCATTAACTGGTTTTTGCTTAAATAAACGTCTTCCATTTGCCTGAATCCAGCCTGTCTCCTGCATCTTTGTCCCTGGTTGGGGTTATGCTCCTTTACTGACAGACCTGTTGATGGACGGTGCATAGAGTGCCACAAGGACAAAAAATTACCACTAGCTGTTCCAGCACATTCATGGGAATGGCCAGGTAAACCCTGGACTTGGTTGGCATATTCAATGTATAACTATTTCATGGGAGTCAAGATTCTTCATCATTGTGGATGCTCATTCAGTGGCTGGAGAGCATAGAGTTCATTTGTGAAACATGGATGACAATAGAAAAGCTGCAAGCATCTTTCGCAATACATGGACTCCCCAAAGTGTTTGGTCACAGACAACAAGCCATTATTTACCAGCAGGGAATTTGAATATTTCCTCAAGTTAAATGGCATTCGGTGTCAGCATCCAATGGTCCAGGGGATATCTGATCACCCTTCATGGAACTACAGGGATAGCTCCAGCAGAGTTGCTAATGAAGAGAAGACTTTGCACTAGATTAAATATGATCTTCCTGGACATGGGGAGGAGGTGAAACGACATTAGGAACACCGGTGCTAGACACAAGTCTCCTCTAAATGAGTTTATTTACAAGGACGAAATTTGGTGTAGTATCCACAGCAATGGCTGTGCATCATTAACAGGCATGGTCGACATGAGGTCAGGTCCCACGATACGCAAAGTTTGGGTAGGTGAGGCGATCCTGAACAAGCACATGAAACTGAAACTGCTAACTTAAAAACAATGCAGGAGCAAAACATACCCTACCCCCTCAGAACAGCCAGAAAGGCTGGCAGAACCTGTGGGTTCTCCCTCTGTCTAGCATTGATGAAACCTTGGAGTGTGAGGTGGGCACGACAGATATCACGGCCTCAAGGCTTTTACTGCCTGATTTGGAGGTGCTGGTGTTGAACAGGATCAAAAATCACATGGCATCAGGTTATAGTCCAATGGGTATATTTGAAAACATTAGCTTTTGGAGTGCTGCTCCTTCATCAGGTGCTAGTGAGAAAGGAAGACATTAGACACAGAATTTATAAGGAAAAGATCAAAGTGTCATTCAACTCTTGCAACTGAATTCGTTCTCATGAGTTGTATGACACTTTGTTCTTTCCTTATAAATTCTGTGTCTAAGGACTTCCTCTCTCATTAGCACCTGATGAAGGAGCAGCGCTCTGAAAGCTAGTGTTTTCAAATAAACACTTTTAGACTATAACCTGGTGTCATGTGAGTTTTGAACTTTTACTGCCTAAAGAAGAGGATGAATTTCTTTCGGGATGCTCTGGGCACAAGAATTGGGTTACAGTCTGCTACACGTTGCCGGTATCCAAGGCTGAATCGGAAGAACTGGACCTGGTGCATAAACTCCTCAGGAGAGGCTACAAGAAAAAGAACAGGCCTCTGTTGTCAGATTCCGAGTGGGAGGGATGTAGTAATTGTAATGAGATCAGTCACATGGACATCACAGAATTAGGTCTCTAATTAGGGCTGTTAACTTGGGTCAGTCAGAGCCCTGGCTGATGGATATAAACAGGAGCGTGAGGGGTTCTTTTCAATCTGAGCTGGCACTGAGGAAGCCAGACCAATGTCAGACTATGCACGTGTATATCAAAGGTTGCTTTGTGACAGCATACCAATCTCTGTAGATTATTTCAATCTTCAGATTTTTAACTTACTAATATAATTTATTTTGTTTTTTAAATATTTTATGGTACATTTCAGCTTTTGGTACAACTTGAATAACTTTAAATTTTAAAATGAGAAAATATATTTCATGTAAATTTTGAACTTCCAAGAAAGCAATGACTGTGTCATTGATCTGAGTGATTTGGAAATTATTGAAGTACTTCAGTAAATATTTATTAATTATAGAATCTATGCCAGAATGATTAAAGGGGCCAGGAGACTTGATTATGATGATTAGTGTTGTAAATTGGGTATTTTCTCATTGGAAAAGAGAGGTGATTTGATTGTTGCATTTTGGGTTCTAAAGTACTGACTCATGTAGAGTATGTATTGGATTCTGGAGTAGAATGGTGCTGGAAAAGCACAGCAGTTCAGGCAGCATCCGAGGAGCAGGAAAATCGACATTTTGGGCAAAAGCCCTTCATTAGGAATACAGGCAGAGTGCCTGAAGGGTGGAGAGATAGAACCATCATGTAGAATATGTAGCTGTTCCACTTTGTCTAAAATAGTACAAACTGAGCAATTTGAAACTGAGCAAAATGAACCTGCGGAAGTATAATTTCAATTAGAGAGTGACCAATAGGACATCAAGGATGAAACTGATAGCAGTTAGTAATGATTCATTCAAACCCAAAACACTTTTGGGTTATTAGAAATTTGAGACACCGCATGTCATCAGGCACTCGAGGAGGCTTTGAATCTTTTGGTTCCTGCATCTATTCACCAGCGGCAATTTCTTCAACAAACACAGAAATGAGAGATGATTAAACAAATATCATTGCTATGTGGGATCAACAACCCTGTTAGCTGTGCTTGCGGCAACTAGGATGGGTGAAGGCAAAGTAGATGAGGCTCAGTCTGTCGCAATAAGCAATTCCGATGGGTCAAATGCCTGTTTATGAAACATGAAGGGATTTTTAAAATTTGTCATTTTCTTCAATGCTTCACCAGTGTCTCAAATTACTCTACTCCAAGGAAGTAAATTCTTCATCAGTATTCTAAGATGTGTTGCTATTAGTTATTCAGTAATGTGAAGTGGTTGGCTCTTGATGACGGTCAGTTCTCCTGATGATCAGCCAAGTCTGTCTGAGATCTCCTTCTGACGATCCACTTGGGGCAACTTCTTTAACCCCAGTAAAGATCTCTGATTTGTTCACTATATTTTATATCCCTTCTAAGAATAGTATATTGATACTGTTCTTTAAATCTGCCCTTAAAGCTCAGGACTTAATTATATTCTGCTCACTATTAAAGGATTTTAACCTACCCAGAAAGAACCCTTTTTTTTTCATTTCTTTCATTTTTCCCTTGCTTGAAGCCTCTTGTGTTCAGTCTTCTAGAAAAAGATGTCTATGCTTTGTTTGTGGAACACTACTCCATCTTATCTAAATTGTACAGTTCCAAGGCCTGTTCTTCATAAATCCAAAGATCAATGTCTTTTTGCCTGCAGTATCTTTTCATTGTTCAAGTTTAATTTAGAAAAATTGAAATTTGCACAAGTGATTCTGTCTTCAGTCCAATTTAGTTTGTCATGAATTATGGTAGATATTACAACTAAGCTTTTTAAAATGTTTTAAATTTGCTGTCCCATAGCCATGCCACCTGAGAAGACACTCAAGTCAGTATTGTTCTAAATATGTAATCAGATGTACAGCACAAAAATAGACCCTTCGGTCCAACTCTCCAACCAGATATCCTAAACTAATCTAGTCCCATTTGCCAGCTCTTGGCCCATATCCCTGTAAACCCTTTCAATTCATAAACCAATCAAATGTCTTTTAAATGTTGTAATTGTATTGGCCTCCTCCACTTCCTCTGGCAGCTAATTCCATACACACCACCCTCTGCCTGGACAATATTGCCTCTTGGGTCCCTTTTAAATCTTTCGCCTCTCATCCTAAACCTATACCATCCAGGGAAAAGACCTTGTCTATCAACCCTATCCATACAATGAAAATTTGAGCAAGGAAAAAATGGCTTCTTTCAGTTTTTAGCCAGTGGTTTTATGTGGGTGAGAAGTGATTTTGCTGATATTCCATGTTTTCATTGCACTGTCTTCAGTGGGGATGAGAGGTGTGTAAAATATAGTCACAGCAAGGCTATATGTCATAGACTTCATCTTTCTTACCTGGTACAAATATTGGGAATAGTTACTCTAAAACATTTCATGTAATGAGGCACTTGCAGCACTGCTATCTTTTTGCATCTTGAGAAACTGAAACTTGAGCAATTTCAAGGGTTACCCGATTTGATGATGGGAGAGCAGTCCCTGAGTAGAGCAAATGTGTTTTTCTGAGCACGCAAACACTTTTTTCTAAAATTTGTTCATGGGATGAAGACATTCTTGGCTAGGTTAGTATTAATTGTCCACAGGATAGTTAAGGATCAACCATATTGTTTTGGGTTTGGAGTCACATGTAGGCCTGACCAGGTAAGGATGTAAAAAGGTAAAAACAATGACTGCAGATGCTGGAAACCAGATTCTGGATTAGTGGTGCTGGAAGAGCACAGCAGTTCAGGCAGCATCCAAGGAGCTTGGAAATCGACGTTTCAGGCGAAAGGAATAAAGGCAGTGAGCCTGAAGCGTGGAGAGATAAGCTGGTGGGGGTGGGGAGAAAGTAGCATAGAGTACAATGGGTGAGTGGGATAGGGGATGAAGGTGATAGGTCAGGGAGGAGAGGGTGGAGTGGATAGGTGGAAAAGGAGATGGGCAGGTAGGACAAGTTCGGACAAGCCACTGGGACATTGCTGAGCTGCAAGTTTAGAACTAGGGTGAGGTGGGGGAAGGGGAAATGAGGAAACTGTTGAAGTCCACATTGATGCCCTGGAGTTGAAGTGTTCCGAGGTGGAAGATGAGGCATTCTTCCTCCAGGCGACTGGTGGTGAGGGAGCGGTGGTGAAGGAGGCCCAGGACCTCCATGTCCTCGGCAGAGTGGGAGGGGGAGTTGAAATGTTGGGCCACGGGGCGGTGTGGTTGATTGGTGCGGGTGCCCAGGAGATGTTCCCTAAAGCGCTCTGCTAGGAGGCGCCCAGTCTCCCCAATGTAGAGGAGACCGCATCAGGAGCAACGGATACAATAAATGATATTAATGGATGTGCAAGTAAGGATGACCGTTTCCTTCCCTGAAGGACATACGTGAATCAGATGGCTGTCTCTGTCTCTCTCTCGTGCGCACGCTCTAGCTCTCACTGTTACTGTCCCCCGATCCCTACATTGGGAGCCTCGAATTGCAAGTAGAGTGGAGATAGCTGTCTTTAAGCAAACAATTTGAGCCAATATGATCTTGGGATTAGAGTGACTGATACTAGTCTAACCGATTTTTATTCATTAATCAGATGTGGGTATCGCTAACTGGCCAGAATTTATTGCCCTTCCTTAGTTACTCTTGAGAAGATGGTGGTGAACTACCTTTTTGAGCTGCTGCAGGTCACATTTGGTACGTAGACCCACAAAGCCCTTAAGGAAGGAATTCCAGGATTTTGACCCAGTGACCGTGAAGGTACAGTGATTATATTTCCAACTCAGGATGGTGAGTGGCTTGGAGGAGAACTTGAAGGTGGTGGTGTTCCCAAGTATCTGCAGCCCTTGTCCTTCTAATTGCAAGTGCTCATGGCGTGAAAGGTGCAGTCTATGGATCTTTTGGTGAATTTCTACAGTGCGTTTTGTAGGTAGTACACGCTGCTGCTACTGAGTGTTGGTGGTGTAGGGAAGTGGATACTTGTAGATGCAGTGCCAATCCAGCAGGCTGCTTCATTTTGGATTGTGACCACCTTCTTGCGTTTTTGGAGTTGAACCCATCCAAGCAAGGGGCTATTCTGTTATGAAATGGCTATTGGCTTCACTTATTGTCAATGTTCAGCTCGATCCTAGTTGATCCTCTCATTGTAAATGAGACTGGGATAATTATTTAAATTTCAGGTGGTATGTTGAACACTAGCCTAGACATGCAAATTACTAAATCTTGTAATGGACCGATTTCTAATTTTGAGACTCAATTTATTTTCTCTTATTTCTCCCTTCCTTGTATCTCAAACAAAAGTGAAACCACGTTTGTAGTTCATTATAAAACAATACAGGTAAATATTCTGCTTTTCCTTGATAACTAATGGTAGAATGCTGACATTTCAAGCAAAATTTCAGTGGAGCTCCTAATGGACTAATTTCTCAAGTTTTTGGCTGTGCGACTGCAGTCAGAACGTTAAAGCAGTGGCATATTCTGATTTTTGCAAATGTAAGATTAGTGTTGGAACAGTGCTTCTACAATCCAACCAAAGCAACCAAAAGAACTACAATCTCTCGTTTGGCCTTCAGTAAAGATGAGAGAAATGGTGATAGAAGTAGTGATACGGAATTTATTTTTCAACAAAATTAATATTTTTCTTTTTTAAAGGATTTGCCACTCAGATACAGAATTTATTCAAGACGACCAGTATCCTCCCTACCTGTCAATAAAAGTAAATTCCAGAGTGTGTCCTTTTACGGTAAGCCTTTGCTGTCTCATTGCGTATGAGGACTAGACAAGAGAATTTTAAAACCTGATATGAAACTGGAAGACTAAAAAAATCTTTTCATATGCAAAATTTGATTACATCTTAGTAATTAAATATTAAAGTATTTAACTGAAGTAGTGTAGTAATGTGCTTACTATTAGTAGAATTTAAAGAAAAGGTTTCTGATGTAAAATCATTGTCTTTTTAAAGCAACTTTCATAGTTGCTACCAGGCCATAAATCAATTTTCAAAATTCGCATTTATTCTCTAATTCGCCGTTCAATCTCTCTTTCTTTCACACATTCCCTCTTGCTTTCTCTTTGCAATCAGAATTATGAAGAACATGCATTGATCAGAGTAGGCAGTTTGCTCATTGAAAAATTAGGTAACAGCAAGTGTTGTAATAAATGCCAGTTCAATGGGTTTTTTAAACTGAGCATTGCCTAGCACTTGGAAGTTTGTAATTAACTGTGTTTGTAGCACCAAAAGTAAAGGGAACTGATGAATTTGAGACTTATTTTACTGCTGAGACCAAATTTGATTTTGGTCCAAACAAATGAGATCATCATGCAGCTGGAAGGATCCTATGTGAACTAATTATGAAAAGCTTCTGTTTAAGTTCTGCTCATGACTTTGGATCTTGTTCAGAGAATCTCAAAGATGGCTTGGAGAAATCAATCCTTTGGCTATAGTACCTCATCTGAAATTGTGTCAAATAGTGGATCTGATTGAAATGTAGAAAATAGGAGCAGCAGTAGACCAAGTGGCCCTTCAAGCCTGTTTTGCCTATTCAGTTACCTGTTCCTGCTTTCTTCCCATACCTGTTAGCCCAAAGAATGATATCTGACTCCTTGAAAATATTCAATGTTTGACCTCTACTACTTTCTGTAGCAGAGAATTCCACAGGCTCACCACTCTAGTGAAGAAATTTCTCTTCATCTGAATGCTAAATCCTTAGATGGTACTTGAAGATTATGGAGAATGTAGCATTGCAAAATGTTTGGTCAAGATTGGTGATTGCATCTTCAAATGCCATCTTATCAAATTCACTAGCCCTGGGCTTTGCTTCATTTACCTGAGTTCCATCACCTACTTATTAATAATTCCTATAAATCAGGGCTCCATCTGACATGTACATGCTTACTACTCAAATACTTAGCACTGCTTGAAGCCTCATTCCTGCAACTTGTGTGCACTGCCAATTTCTTAATTTCACAGTGATACCAGCAAAGTGCTAAATAAGTATTGGGTTGCTTGGTTCTCACTTGTTAGATAAGGTTACACACACCTGAAGGTAGCAGGATCAAACTGGAGGGAGATGTGAATGCATACATACCCTCTTGACCCAAAAGGGGGTGATGTTACTGGCCAAAGACTTGCATTGCTTAGGCTGAAGAAACAGAAGTGCTAAAACATGGAAGATTGCACTCTCCTCATACCTAATCCTCCTGTTTTCATCCCAAGTCCCCTTTGTCTTCATATACAAGCTGCACTTGGTGTAAGCATGCAACTCTCACTATCCCATCCTCTCTGCCCCACAACCTATCCTTGATACTTTCTCCGTACAAATTCCCAAGTAGTGTAACCTGGTCAAGAAGGAACAGCAAAAAAAAAAGAAGACTAAGCACTGGAATCCTACAACATGGAAACAGATCATTCAGCCCAACCTGTCCATGCCAACCAGATTTTTTTAAAATTAAACTAGTTCCATTTGCCTGTGTTTGGCCCATATCCTTCTAAATCCTTCCTGTCCATGTACCTGTCCCAATGTTTTTTAAATGTTGGAATTGTACCAGTCTCTATGCTTCCTCTGGCAGCTTGCTTTCCCGTCCTGCTTCATTAGTTTGTCCTGTGTGCCCTCTCGTTCATTTTCCAAGTCATGCTGTCATTCAAGGGACATGTGTACTCATACACCCATATGTGGGAACAGCTGGTTTGTACAGAAGCATTAAGGTCACTACCAATCCATTTGGGTTGACTTTAGCAACTTTAAACAGCAAAGTCTAGAGCTCAACCAACAACTAACCTATGGGTAATAGTTATTCCCTTTTATGTAGCACTGAATTGGGAGGTGACGGGAAATTGGCTAAATGCATATTCAGGAGTGAACTTTTGGGAGGACATCAGCTGGAGTCCTAGCACTAAAGTGGCTTCACATCAGCGTTCCACTTTTTTAATATTATGAACTGCTTGCTCTACATGGTTCTAGCTGTCATTGTGAGCACTTGCATTGTAGAAACCATTTTGAGTATAATTTTTTTTTTCAGTGCTTAAACAATTTGCACTACGAATCTGAATTTTGAGTCATTAAATATATTTAGAGTTATAGAGATGTACTGCATGGAAATAGACCCTTTGGTCCAACTCGTCAACGCTGATTAGATATCCCAACCTGGCCCATATCCCTCCAAACTCTTTTCTATTCATATACCCATCCAGATGTCTTTTAAATGCTGCAATTGTACAAGCCTCAACCACTTTGTCAGGCAGCTTATTCCATACACCACCCTCTTTTTTTTTTTGAAAAGGTTGCCTCTTAGATCTCTTTTATATCTTTCCCCTCTCACCTGAAACCTATGCCGTCCAGTTCTGGACTCACCCACCCCAGGTAAAAGACTTTGTCTGTTTATCCTATCCATGCCTCTCATAATTTTATAAACCTCTATAAGGTCACCCCTCAGCCTCCGACACTCCAGGGAAAACAACCGTAGCCTATTCATCCTGTCTTTATAGCTCAAATCCTCCAACCCTGGCAACATCCTTGTAAATCTTTTCTAAACCCTTTCAAGTTTCACAACACTTTTCCGATAGGAAGGAGACCAGAATTGCACACAATATTCCAACAGTGGCCGAACCAATGTCCTGTACAGCTGCAACATGATCTCCCAACTCCTGTACTCAATACTCTGACCAATAAAGGAAAGCATACCAAACGCCACCTTCACTATCGTATCTACCTGCGACTCTACTTTCAAGGAGCTATGAACCTGCAATCCAAGATTCAGCTACACTTCCTAGGACCTTACTATTAAGTGTATAAGCCCTGCTAAGATTTGCTTTCCCAAAATGCAGCACCTTGCATTTATCTAAATTAAACTCCATCTGCCACTTCTCAGCCCATCTGATCAAGATCCTGTTGTAATCTGAGGTAACCTTCTTCGCTGTCCACTACACCTTCAATTTTGGTGTCGTCTGCAAACTTACTAACTATACCTCTTATGCTCACATCCAAATCATTTATATAAATGGTGAAAAGTAGTGGACCCAGTACTGATCCTTGTGGCACTCCACTGGTCACAGGCCTCCAGTCTGAAAAACAACCCTCCACTACCACCCTCTGTCTTCTACCTTTTTTGAGCCAGTTCCGTATCCAAATGGCTAGTTGACCCTGTAGTCCGAGAGATCTAACCTTACTAACCAGTCTCCCATAGAGAACCTTGTCAAATGCCTTACTGAAGTCCATATTGATCACATCTACCGCTCTGTCCTCATCAATCCTCTTTGCTCCTTCTTCAAAAAACTCAATCAAGATTGTGAGACATGATTTCTGACGCACAAAGCAATGTTTACTATCCCTAATCCGTCCTTGCCTTTCCAAATACATCCTGTCCCTCACGATTCCCTCCAACAACTCACTCACCACCGACGTCAGGCTCACTGGTCTACAGTTCCCTGGCTTGTCCTTGCCACCCTTTTTAAATAGTGGCACCACATTAGTCAGCCTCCAGTCTTCTGGCACCTCACCTGTGACTTTCAATGATACAAATTATTATGTAGTTTTTAAAATCTCTCAATCATTCCCCATTATTATACCAATTGTAATGGTACAGTGGATTATCTAATTGCCTGCAGTTATGATGGTGGCAGCATCTGCTCGGCCCTCATGCATTCCACCAAATAATATATTTGCCATCCGCCTAAAATAATTTGAGCAATGCTTCATAGATTTAGTTGGTGAGTTACTGATGAAACCACTATTGAACTGTAAGCCAGATTTCAATGATCTGTGAAACCTCGTGAGCTTCCAGTTTTTTTCTGAGGGTTTTTTGAATTAAAATTATTAGTCTCTTTTGGGGCTAACCAATAACCTCTTTCATTTCTCAAACCCCACCCTGCAACAAGGACAGAAACCCCCCCCGGTCCTCAACTTCCACCCCACTCACCTCTGCATAAACCGCATCATCCACCGCCCACAAACAGACCCCACCATCAGGGATATATTTTCCTCCCTACCCCTATCCGCTTTCTGCAAAAGCCATTTCCCCCCCCCCCCCCCCATGACTACCTGGTCAGGTCCACACTCCCCAACAACCCACCCTACCCTCCTGGCACCTTCCCCTTCCCCTCCCACTGCAAGAATTGCAAAACCTGTGCCCAAACCTCCCCCCTCACCTCCATCCAAGGCCCCAAAGAAGCCTTCCACATCCATCCAAGTTTCACTTGCACTTCCACAAGTGTCATTTATTGTATCCGTTGTGGTCTCCTTTACATTAGGGAGACTGGATGCCGCCTTGCAGAGCGCTTTAGGGAGCATCTCCGGGACACCTGCACCAATCAACCCCACCGCCCTGTGGCCGAACATTTTGACTCTTTTCCCCCCCCCCCACTCTGCCAAGCACATCCAGGTCCTGGGTCGCCTCCACTCCCTCACCGCGCGCTCTTTCTGTTTCCTCCTTTCTCTAGGCTCCATCTCCACCTATTGTTACTCCTCCTCCTCAAACTCCGCCCCTTCTTTAACATGTATACCAACCTTCTAGCTATAATCAGTTCTGAAACAGGGCCACTGAACCCAAAATGTTAACTCTGCTCTACCTCCACAACTGCTGCCAGACCAGCTGAGTTTTTCCAGCAATTTCTGTTTTTGTTCCTACTTCAATTGACCAGTTAAGTATTTGTCCATTATACTGCACTCTGGCATTAAACCTAATCTTTGCAGCAATTAGACAGCTTTTCCACTCCCATACTATCTATTCTTTGGGCTCTGAGTGAGATTAATCATTAGTGTCACATTTAGGATAGTATCATTTAGCTCATTACACATGAAAAACTTGAAATAGACTGTCCAATCATTTCACATAGGATTTTGGTACACATTGATACATAAATTCTGCTTAAGCTGATAGAATTGGAAATGCTAGTCTTTAACCTACCACATCGTCCTCTTCCCAAAATGATACATTTTAAAGAATTCTTTTCATATCATTAAAAAATACATTAATTTTATCACTTTCCTTAATATCTAGAGTAATATGCACCATTGTTTTGATTTTTTTGTTTGTTTGAAAAATTGATCACATTTCACATGTATTTTAGGTCTTCGAATAACAGCAGTTTGTACAGTAATGATATGCAAGTATTTTGCTATTGAAGAAGTGCAAATCTGTCGCACACTAGACCTCACAATTGAGGCGCTGACCATTAATTAAAAGTATAAATGAATGAAGTTTTTTTTTATTCAGATACCAATAAAACATTTTTAGTTAATATATTTTAAGTGTTATAAGTTTGCAACATAGGAAACATGGCTGCTAATTTGCTTACAGCAGGGTCCCACAAATATAAATATGGTATTGGCCATATAATTTTATTTTTGTTTGAGTACTAAATGGTGGAAGAGACACCAGGAAAAATCCATGCTGTTGTTCAAAATAGTGTCTTGCAATCTCTTAAATCCACTCAAAGATAAAGTGTCTCAGTTTAATGTCTTATTCAAAAGGTGGTTTGGTCTTGCTAATATTTAGTGAATGAAATTCTGACTTCCTAGGGCAGTACAACATTAGTCATGATGTAAAATTATAGCTACCTGGACACACACTCTCATGCTTATAGGTAAGTTGCTGAAGTTGGCTGAAATAAGAGAGGGTTATACATGGAATATTTTCCCAAATTAGGGCAGACTATGATAGATTTTTTTTTTGGAAAATGTGCTAGCTACATTGGACCAACTGGATTTGACAAATTGAAGCGACAACAGTGTTATAGAGGACTTGAAGTGAAAAGGTTTGAGCTGTCCTACTTTGAAGGGAATGGAATAATTTTGCTATGTCAGTCCATTATTTTCCCTCTCCTGTTTCACTGCTGTTGTGTACTAGTGAGAAGGATGCACTGATAGGGTTAGGTGAAGAGAGGTGGTCAGATGCTTGAATACCATCATAGACTGGTTGTTTTGTCATTCCCTTGTTTCTATGCTATAGATGAGGTTTTTAGGATGATTTTCATGGTTCTGAACCAGAATTAGAACAATAACATGTTCCTGCTTTTAATTTCCTGTCCCTTTTGCTTCCCTCCGTATAGGAGGAGAATCTTCCTCTGAGCAAACTCTGAAGTCTGGTGTTTATCGGCAACTTGAGATCTATTGGGAGTATGATGTGTGAAAGAGACTTGGCCTTCAAAGTACTGAATCTAAAACTAGAATCATCTTCTGTGATTTTAACTTGCAATAATGAATGAAATTTATGACCAATACCTTTTTATACTTCTGTTTTTTCTTTATTATAGAGTTACTTTTCATCAAATAAACCTGGAGTAGAGCCAAAAAGGCCTTGTCGACCCATTGATATCACACCACTATTAAATTTGACATCTCGTGGAGCTAACTATTTAAATATATTTTGGGGACATTTTGCCAAGGTAAAACCCTCATTGGTTCTAAATGGCCAAATATGAAGTGTAATGCGTATTGACCGGTTAGCCGAGTTGGCTGGCTAGTTTGTGAGTGACGCCAACAGTGCTGGTTCACTTTGCATTTGCTGAGGTTACCATGAAGGACTCTTCTTCTCAACCTCTCCCCTTGCCTGAGGTGTTGTGACCTTCAGATGAAACCAACAGTAATCTCCTGTCTCTAATGAGAGAGCAGTCCAGTAGTCTGGGAAGACTATAGTATCATTACCTTTTGTGTGCACTGCAATATTTTATTGCCTGCTGTGGTTCTGTTCGCTGAGCTGGAAGTTTTTGTTGCAAACGTTTCGTCCCCTGGCTAGGTGACATCATCAGTGCTTGGGAGCCTCCTGCGAAGCGCTTCTTTGATGTTTCCTCCGGTGTTTATAGTGGTCTGTCCCTGCCGTTTCCAGTTGTCCATTTCAGCTGTCCGCTGTAGTGGTTGGTATATTGGGTCCAGGTCAATGTGTTTGTTGATGGAGTTTGTGGAAGAATGCCATGCCTCTAGGAATTCCCTGGCTGTTCTCTGTCTGGCTTGCCCTATGATAGTAGTGTTGTCCCAGTCGAATTCATGTTGCTTGTTGTCTGCGTGTGTGGCTACCGTTGCGCGGGTATCCGTTTTTGGCGAATACCTTGTATAGGTGTTCCTCTTCTTCTTTTTTGCAGTTCTGGTGTACTGCAGTGTGTTGTGGCCCTTTTTTGAATAGTATCCTGATGCAGCTTCGTTTGTGTGTGTTGGGGTGGTTACTTTCATGGTTTAGGACTTGGTCTGTGTGTGTGGCTTTCCTGTATACCCTTGTAGTGAATTCTCCGTTCGGTGTTCTCTGTACCATCACGTCTAGGAATGGGAGTTGGCTATCCTTTTCTTCTTCTCTCGTGACCCATAGTATCACTGCTAGGGACACCATCACACAAACTGGCCAAAGAACTACAACAGAAACTGAAATACCTGGTCAGCGGATCCAAACAATCTATGCAATCAACACAGGAATTCTTGGACATCATCAGAAATATACACATAGACAAAGAAGAAACCATGATACCATTCGACGTGACGGCACTGTTCACTTCGATTGACAAAACCCTATCCAGAGAAACAATAGCCAACCTACTGGACATACAGAACAGAAAACAGGACGCTGAACCTATCAACAAAGACGGCATACTTAAACTACTGGACTTGTGCCTCACAACACACTTCACATTCAACAACCAGATATACGAACAAATCAACGGAACATCCATGGGATCACCAATCTCGGGACTCATAGCAGAGGCAGTTATGCAAAAGTTAGAACAAACAGTCTTACCACAAGTTCAACCCAAACTCTGGGTCAGATATGTCGATGACACGTTTGTAATCATTAAAAACACGGAAATAGAAAAAACACACCGGATCATCAATGCCACACTCACAGGAATCCGATTCACGAGAGAAGAAGAAAAGGATAGCCAACTCCCATTCCTAGACGTGATGGTACAACTTCATCAACAGATGCCTAAGAGAAAGACCACGGAACGAGGACATACCACAACCAAAAGGACTAGCCACACTACCATACATCAGGAGCATCTCTGAACTGACAGCCAGACTACTGCGACCCCTAGGACTCATAACGGCACATAAACCAACAGCCACGCTCAGACGACAACTCACACACCAGAACGAAGGACCCGATACCCAACATGAGCAAGACGAATGTAGTGTACAAAATACCATGCAAGGACTGCACTAAACACTATATAGGACAAACAGGAAGACAGCTAGCAATCCGCATACATGAACATCAACTAGCCACGAAACAACACGACCAGCTATCCTTGGTAGCCACACACGCAGACAACAAGCAACATGAATTCGACTGGGACAACACTACTATCATAGGGCAAGCCAGACAGAGAACAGCCAGGGAATTCCTAGAGGCATGGCATTCTTCCACAAACACATCGACCTGAACCCAATATACCAACCACTACAGCGGACAGCTGAAACTGACAACCGGAAGCGGCAGGGACAGACCACTATAAACACCGGAGGAAACATCAAAGAAGCCCTTCACAGGAGGCTCCCAAGCACTGATGATGTCGCCTAGCCAGGGGACGAAACGTTTGCAACAAAATCTTCCAGCTCGGCCAACAGAACCACAGCAACAAGCACCCGAGCTACAAATCTTCGCACGAACTTTGAATTTTATTGCCTATTCTGCAATTCAGTTTGATATTGTAAGTGAATTAATGTAGGTATGGACACTAACATCTGATGTGAAGGAGATTTGACTTCATGAATGTAACTGTTTCTCTTTTGATTATTTATTCTAGCGATATTCTGTGGTCTTGTACCTAGTAAAACAACATATAGTAGCAGAATTGCTACATAAACTTCAAGCAAATGAAACTAGAGCTTCTGAAATTTCCAGAGAATTGAGTGAGTAGTTTTTTTGGCTGAAAAGAAAAATGCTTGTTGTTAAAGCTTTTTGTCTTGCAATCATCAGGAGCCCTAGCCTTCAATTTGTTCCAGGTTACAAATCCTACAGGAAGGATAGAAAGGGAGGCAAGAGAGGAGTGGTGGTGGTGGGGGGGGCATTTTTGATAAGGGATAGAATTACAGCTGTGCTGAGGGAGGATATTCGCAGAAATACATCCAGGGAAGTTATTTGGGTGGAACTGAGAAATAAGAAAGGGATGATCACCTTATTGCGATTGTATTATAAACTCTCTAATAGTCAGAGGGAAATTGAGAAACAAACTTGGAAGGAGATCTCAGCTATCTGTAAGAATAATAGGGTGGATATGGTATGGGATTTTAACTTTCCAAACATCGACTGGGACTGCCATAGTGTTAAGGGTTTAGATGAAGAGGAATCTGTTAAGTGTGTACAAGACAATTTTCTGATTCAGTATGTGGATGTACCGACTAGAGAAGGTGCAAAACTTGACCTGCTCTTGGGAAATAAGGCAGGGCAGGTGACTGAGGTGTCAGTGGGGGAGCACTTTGGGGCCAGCGACCATAATTCTATTAGATTTAAAATAATGATGGAAAAGGATAGACCAGATCTAAAAGTTGAAATTCAAAATTGGAGAGAGGCCAATTTTGATGGTATTAGGCAAGAACTTTCAAAAGCTGATTGGGGGCAGATGTTCGCAGGTAAACGGTCGGCTGGAAAATGGGAAGCCTTCAGAAATGAGATAATGAGAATCCAGTGAAACTATATTCCTGTTAGGGTGAAAGGAAAGGCTGGTAGGTAGGGAATGCTGGATGACTAAAGAAATTGAGGGTTTGGTTAAGAAAAAGAAGGAAGCATATATGTAAGGTATAGACAGGGTAGATCGAGTGAATCCTTAGAGTATAAAGATGGTAGAAGAATACGTAAAAGGGAAATCAGGAGGGTAAAAAGGGGACATGAGAGTTTTGGCAAATAGAATTAAGGAGAATCCAAAGAGTTTTTATAAATCCATTAAGGACAAAAGGATAACTAGGGAGAGAATAGGGCCCCTCAAAGATCGGCAAGGCGGCCTTTGTGTGGAGTCGCAGAAAATGGGGTAGATACTAAATGAGTATTTTGCATCAATATTTACTGTGGAAAAGGATATGGAAGATATAGACTGTAGGGGAATAAATGGTGACATCTTGCAAAATGTCCATATTACAGAGGAGGAAGTGCTAGATATCTTGAAATGGGTAAAGGTGGATAAATCCCCATGACCTGATCAGGTGTACCCTAGAACTCTGTGGGAAGCGAGAGAAGTGATTGCTGGGTCTCTTGCTGAGACATTTGTATCATCAATAGTCAAAGGTGAGGTGCTGGAAGACTAGAGGTTGGCTAACGTGGTGCCACTGTATAAGAAGGGTGGTAAGGACCAGCCAGGGAAATAAAGACCAGTGAGCCTGACGTCGGTGGTGGGCAAGTTGTTGGAGGGAATCCTGAGGGACAGGATGTACATGTATTTGGGAGACTGATTGATTAGCAAGGTGAGATCTCATGGAATAAAGGGAGAACTAGCCATTTGGATACAGAACTGGCTCAAAGGTAGAAGACAGAGGGTGGTGGTGGAGGGTTGTTTTTCAGACTGGAGGCCTGTGACCAGTGGAGTGCCACAAGGATCAGTGCTGGGTTCTCGACTTTTTATCATTTTCATAAATGATTTGGATGCGGACATAAGAGGTACAGTTAGTAAGTTTGCAGACGACACCAAAATTGGAGGTGTAGTGAACAGCGAAGAGGGTTACCTCAGATTACAACAGGATCTGGAACCAGATAGGCCAATGGGTTGAGAAGTGGCAAATGGAGTTTAATTTAGATAAATGCAAGGTGCTGCGTTTTGGGAAAGCAAATCTTGGCAGGACTTATACACCTTAATGGTAAAGTCCAAGGGAGTGTTGCTGAACAAAGAGTCTTTGGAGTGCAGGTTCGTAGCTCCTTGAAAGTGGAGTCGCAGGGGTAGATAGGATGGTGAAGAATGCAGTTGGTGTGCTTTCCTTTATTGGTCAGAGTATTGAGTACAGAAGTTGGGAGGTCATGTTGCGACTGTACAGGACATTGAGGTAAAAACAATGACTGCAGATGCTGGAAACCAGATTCTGGATCAGTGGTGCTGGAAGAGCACAGCAATTCAGGCAGCATCCGAGGACAGGCAAAATCGACGTTTCGGGCAAAAGCCCTTCATCAGGAATAAAGGCAGAGAGCCTGAAGCATGGAGAGATAAGCTAGAGGAGGGTGGGGGTGGGAGAGAGTGGCATAGAGTACAATAGGTCAGTGGGGAAGGAGATGAAGGTGATAGGTCAGGGAGGAGAGGGTGGAGTGGATAGGTGGAAAAGGAGCTGGGCAGGTCGGACAAGTCCGGACAGGTCAGGGGATCGAGTTTCTGGAGGTTAGAAGCTAGGATGAGGTGGGGGAAGGGGAAATGAGGAAACTGTTAAAATCCACATTGATGCCCTGGGGTTGAAGTGTTCCGAGGCGGAAGATGAGGCGTTCTTCCTCCAGGCGTCTGGTGGTGAGGGAGCGGCGGTGGAGGAGGCCCAGCACCTCCATATCCTCGGCAGAGTGGGAGGGGGAGTTGAAATGTTGAGCCACTGGGCGATGTGGTTGATTGGTGCGGGTGTCTCTGAGATGTTCCCTAAAGCGCTCTGCTAGGAGGCGTCCAGTCTCCCCAATATAGAGGAGACCGCAGCGGGAGCAACGGATACAATAGATGATATTAGTGGATGTGCAGGTAAAACTTTGATGGATGTGGAAAGCTCCTTTGGGGCCTTGGATGGAGGTGAGGGAGGAGGTGTGGGCGCAGGTTTTACAGTTCCTGCGGTGGCAGGGGAAAGTGCCAGGATGGGAGGGTGGGTCGTAGGGGGGCGTGGACCTGACCAGGTAGTCACGGAGGGAACGGTCTTTGCGGAAGGCGGAGAGGGGTGGGGAGGGAAATATATCCCTGGTGGTGGGGTCTGTTTGGAGGTGGCGGAAATGTCGGCGGATGATTTGGTTTATGCGAAGGTTGGTAGGGTGGAAGGTGAGCACCAGGGGAAGGTGAGCTTCCACCAGGGTGGAAGGTGAGCACCCAATTCCTCCGCCTCCGCCGTATCTGCTCCCAGGAGGAGCGGTTCCACCATAGAACACACCAGATGGCCTCCTTCTTTAGAGACCGCAATTTCCCTTCCCACGTGGTTAAAGATGCCCTCCAACGCATCTCATCCACATCCCGCACCTCCGCCCTCAGACCCAACCCCTCCAACCGCAACAAGGACAGAACGCCCCTGGTGCTCACCTTCCACCCTACCAACCTTCGCATAAACCAAATCATCCGCCGACATTTCCGCCACCTCCAAACAGACCCCACCACCAGGGATATATTTCCCTCCCCACCCCTCTCCGCCTTCCGCAAAGACCGTTCCCTCCGTGACTACCTGGTCAGGTCCACGCCCCCCTACGACCCACCCTCCCATCCTGGCACTTTCCCCTGCCACCGCAGGAACTGTAAAACCTGCGCCCACACCTCCTCCCTCACCTCCATCCAAGGCCCCAAAGGAGCTTTCCACATCCATCAAAGTTTTACCTGCACATCCACTAATATCATCTATTGTATCCGTTGCTCCCGATGCGGTCTCCTCTATATTGGGGAGACTGGACGCCTCCTAGCAGAGCGCTTTAGGGAACATCTCCGAGACACCCGCACCAATCAACCACATCGCCCAGTGGCTCAACATTTCAACTCCCCCTCCCACTCTGCCGAGGATATGGAGGTGCTGGGCCTCCTCCACCGCCGCTCCCTCACCACCAGACGCCTGGAGGAAGAACGCCTCATCTTCCGCCTCGGAACACTTCAACCCCAGGGCATCAATGTGGATTTTAACAGTTTCCTCATTTCCCCTTCCCCCACCTCATCCTAGCTTCTAACCTCCAGAAACTCGATCCCCTGACCTGTCCGGACTTGTCCGACCTGCCCAGCTCCTTTTCCACCTATCCACTCCACCCTCTCCTCCCTGACCTATCACCTTCATCTCCTTCCCCACTGACCTATTGTACTCTATGCCACTCTCTCCCACCCCCACCCTCCTCTAGCTTATCTCTCCATGCTTCAGGCTCTCTGCCTTTATTCCTGATGAAGGGCTTTTGCCCGAAACGTCGATTTTGCCTGTCCTCGGATGCTGCCTGAATTGCTGTGCTCTTCCAGCACCACTGTACAGGACATTGGTTAGGCCACTGTTGGAATATTGCGTGCAGTTCTGGTCTCCTTCCTGTCGGAAAGATGTTGTGAAACTAGAAAGGGTTCAGAAAAGATTTACAAGGATGTTGCCAGGGTTGGAGGATTTGAGCTACAGGGAGAGGTTGAAGAGGCTGGGGCTGTTTTCCCTGGAGCGTCGGAGGCTGAGGGGTGACCTTATAGAGGTTTACAAAATTGAGGGGCATGGATATGGTAAATAGACAAAGTCTTTTCCCTGGAGTTGGGGAGTCCAGAACTAGAGGGCATAGGTTTAGGATGAGAGGGGAAAGATGTACAAGAGACCTGAGGGGCAGCTTTTTCACGCAGAGGGTGGTATGTGTATGGAATGAGCTGCCGTAGGAGGAGGGAGGCTGGTACAATTGCAGCATTTTAAGAGGCATCTGGATGGGTATATGAATAGGAAGGGTTTGGAGGGATATGGGCCAGGTGCTGACAGATGGGACCAGATTGGGTTGGGATATCTGGTCGGCATGGACGGGTTGGACCGAAGGATCTGTTTCTATGTTGTACATCTCTATGACTCTATAATTCTATAATTCCATTCATATTTCTGATTTGCAGATAATACACTTACAATCTTTGAATATGTAACCACGTATAAGGATTTATTTGTATGCCATTAAATATTACATTCTGAGGTTGTTCACTTCTCATATGGAGCAAGTCTAATGTGCTTCCTTTGATATTTTTGTTGAGGAATTGGTTAATGGGTTTTTCACTACTGTTTGCCAGTTGTTGGCATTTACCCAATAGATACTTGAATCATCACAGAATTCCAAAACAAAATTGAACTGGTTAAGCAAGTTGTTTCAAGGGTACCTTCCACTGACTGGTCTAAAAAGACCTGCCTACCTCATAATTGAGCAACATTATGAATTAATTTCAGTGCTAGTGCAATGTTAGCTAAGCAGATGACTTAATAATTTGCTGATTGAATCAAACTTCATTATGTAAAATATGCATAGGACAGACCATAGCTGAAAATGTGTTGCTGGAAAAGCGCAGCAGGTCAGGCAGCATCCAAGGAGCAGGAGAATCGACGTTTCGGGCATGAGCCCTTCTTCAGGATTCCTGAAGAAGGGCTCATGCCCGAAACGTCGATTCTCCTGCTCCTTGGATGCTGCCTGACCTGCTGCGCTTTTCCAGCAACACATTTTCAGCTCTGATCTCCAGCATCTGCAGTCCTCACTTTCTCATAGTACAGACCATAATCAACCAGAAAATCCTAAAACAACATCTTATGTGAAATGTGATTCTGTGATTGATAGGAACTTGCTGAATAATAGTGGGCGGCACGGTGGCACAGTGGTTAGCACTGCTGCCTCACAGCACCTGAGACCCGGGTTCAATTCCTGCCTCGGGCGACTGTCTGTGTGGAGTTTGCACGTTCTCCCCGTGTCTGTGTGGGTTTCCTCCGGGTGCTCCGGTTTCCTCCCACAGTCCAAAGATGTGCAGGTCAGGTGAATTGGCCATGCTAAATTGCCTGTAGTGTTAGGTAAGGGGTAAATGTAGGGGTATGGGTGGGTGGTGGGTCGGTGTTGACTTGTTGGGCCGAAGGGCCTGTTTCCACACTGTAATGTAATCTATCTAATCTAATAAACTTGAGGGGGTTAATAGCTATGTTAACCAATTTTAAGGAATCGGTTGCTTTTATTTAAGGCCACCAGAAGTGTCCTAGAACTTGATCTCTGCAAGCAAAAGGAATATATTCACGTTTTGAATCCTTTTTTGAAATCCATGGAAGTTGTGAAGCTCCGCTTTCCCATTGCAAGGCTTCAGCTGATCAAACTTGATTTGCTAACACCCTTTTTCTTCTGAAGTATCCATTGTTCAGATTAATTGTTTTGAAATTTGGCTTTCTTGCCTTTTGTGCTGATGTGTGCAAGATGAAAACTTCAGGAACTTGTTGCTTTTATTTTCAACTATATTCCAATTCTGTACCACCAAATAGTTGGAAGTTCTTAGTAAATATTGTAACTTTTCAAATATATTTGAATTATGATGCAATCAAAGAAATCTTTCTGATGGGAGTTATTATATACCAGAATCACTGCTGGAGTAAACTATTAATTGGCAGGAAGAACATACTCTTTGCTTCTGTAATATAGGAAGCTTGGTTGCACTTTTCCAAAACCTGCCCAGAGATGGGATAATATTTTACTTAGTGTCTCGCGGTTTCTCTGATTTAATGCATGTGCAAGTCATTGGCTCTTATTTTTCAATTTGTGATGGTAAGACAATTATTTTCTAAAGAACTTAGTTGACCAGTTTCAATGTCAAAAAATTTTGAAGCTTAAGCTTCTATGTTCCAATGTACAATTTCACATGTTGGAGCTTCCTAACTAAAGTTTCACAATTGCAAATCAAGTACATCTATATTCCTCATTCTATTCTAAGTGTGAATCTTCAGTACCTTAAGCTGAGGTATCAAAACCGCATTAAATTTATCTATTAAATTGAATGGTTGACGTTGGTGTCTCATACCAGAAGTTGCAGATTGCTTAATCATCAACAAATTATAAACGAGTCACCTTTGTCGAGATGTCTTATTTATCCTTTGTGCTTGGGATGCACCATCTGAAAAAGATTCAGTAATAACTTCCAAAAGGGATTTTTAAATAAACTTGAAGGAAACCATTACAGGGCTGTGTGGTAAAAACAGGACAGTGGGACTGAAAAATGGCTCTTTCAAAGAGCTGACACAGGCAAAAAGAACTGAATGACCTGTTCCGTCCTGTATGATTTCTGTGTGATAGAGTCAAGAAGGATTTTGGATAATCCAAGATGGATGACAGGAAAAACTTCTGGTTGTAACAGGTTGCTCCTTTTTGAGGTATTTTGGTGTTGGAGATGGTTTCCTTGAATTTCAGGAGCAGCAATTACTGTTTTATATGCTGTTCATTGTTTTGGAACTTTGGAGTAAAAGTCAAAACAACACTTTTAAAAGGGAGAGGAGCAGACAAAGGCAGCACATGAGGTCAGTGCGCAGTTACTGCCTTTGCTGTTTGAATTCATGTATTGCTGGACATTGTTAATTTTCCCAGATGCACTCCAAACGGTGAAATTCACAACTAATCATGGAGGATCCTGTTTGGGAGAGGTCACAGCACAGAAACACTAAGTGAATATTTTTAAGTGTGGCCTTACAGTAAGTCAGCAGTATTGAGTAGAGTGGTTTATGTCTTGATTTATATGTTTTATTGAAATGTTTCTTCATTAAGCTTAAAAATATAAGCCATAAATATTAAATTAGCCTGGAGCAGTGTTTTGTTGAGGAATACGACAGTTCTATTTTCTGGGTCTGTAGACTGGAAGAAGCAAAAATGGCCCTTAGTAGAGTGATAAGCTCTTCTTGTCGGATGAGCGAGTTTAGGAAGAGTTTATGGGTTACTGAGGATTATATCTGCAATAAATGCTGTTGGTTGTGAATCCTATCAGATCAAATGGATTGGTTGGAGAGACAGTTAGACATAATAAGGAATTTATAAGAGCAAGGGCATGTGATGGATGGCAGTTATAGGAAGGGAAAAAAAGTTGCAGATACAGTCACATAGATGGGTTAACTCCAGGAACGGTAAGAGAGATAGGCAGGTAGTGCAGGAGTCTTCTGTGGCTATCTCCATTTCAAACAAGTATGCTGTTTTGGAAAATGAAGGGGGTGATGGATTCTCAGGGGAATGTAGCAAGAACAGTCAAATTTCTGCTATCGAGTCTGGCTGTAATGCATTGAGGGGTATGTCGGGTTCCAAGAGATCAATTGTGTTAGGGGACACTCTAGTCCAAGGTACAGAGAGAGGTTTTTTGTGGCCAGCAGTGAAAAAATCAGAATGGTGTGTTGCTTCCTTGGTGCCAGGATCAATAATGCCTCTGATTGGGTGCAGTATGTTCACAAGAGGGAGAGGGGCCAGCAGGAGGTCATTGGTTCCCATGTGTACAATAACATGGGAAGGGAAAAGGTTGAGATTCTGAAGGGAGAATATAGAGAGTTAGGCAGGAATTTAAAATGTAGATCTTGAAGTAATAATATCTAGATTACTCCTGGTGCTGCGAGCTAATGAGGGTAGGAATAGGAGGATGAGCAGATGAAAGAGGTAGTGAGGAAAGAGGTCAATCTGAGACTGGTCCAGTTGAGAAAAGAAGCGACTCAAACAGGCAGAGCAGGCAGAGCAAAGCAGAGAACATATTAGGACTGACAAATTAAACTGAATTTATTTCAACTAGGTAAAAACAGTGACTGCAGATGCTGGAAACCAGATTCTGGATTAGTGGTGCTAGAAGAGCACAGTAGTTCAGGCAGTATCTAAGGAGCTTTGAAATCGACGTTTCGGGCAAAAGCAGAGGTCTAACGGGGAAGACCGGTGAACTCGGGGCATGGTTAGGAACATGGCACTGGGATATCATAGCAATTACAGAAAAATGGCTCAGGGATGCACAGGACTGGCAGCTTAATGTTCCAGGATACAAATGTATAGGAAGGACAGAAAGGGAGGCAAGAGAGGATGGGGAGTGGCGTTTTTGATGAGGGATAGCATTACAGCTGTACTTAGGGAAGATGTTCCCAGAAATACATCCAGGGAAGTTATTTGGGTGGAACTGAGAAATAAGAAAGGGATGATCACCTTATTGCGATTGTATTATAAACTCTCTAATAGTCAGAGGGAAATTGAGAAACAAACTTGTAAGGAGATCTCTGCTATTTGTAAGAATAATGGGGTGGTTATGGTAGGAGATTTTAACTTTCCAAACATTGACTGGGACTGCCATAGTGTTAAGGGTTTAGATGAAGAGGAATTTAAGTGTGTACAAGAAATTTTTCTGATTTCAGTATGTGGATGTACCTACTAGAGAAGGTGCAAAATTTGACCTACTCTTGGGAAATAAGACCGGGCAGGTGACTGAGGTGTCAGTGGGGGAGCACTTTGGGGCAGCGACCATAAATCTATTAGTTTTAGTGATGGAAAACAATAGACCGGATCTAAAAGTTGAATATCTAAATTGGAGAAAGGCTAATTTTGAAGTTATTCAGCAAGAACTTTCAAATGCTGACTGGGGACAGATGTTCGCAGGTCAAGGGACGGCTGGAAAATGGGAAGCCTTCAGAAATTGGATCATGAGAGTGCAGACACCGTATGTTCCTGTTAGGGTGAAAGGAAAGGCTGGTTGGGGAAGGAATGCTGGAAGACTAAAGAAATTGAGTTTGGCTAAGAAAAAGAAGGAAGCATATGTTTGGTATAGATAGAATAGATCGAATTAACCCTTAGAGTATAAAGGCAGTAGGAGGGAAATCAGGAGGGCAAAAAGGGGACACGAGAAAGCTTTGGTAAATAGGGTTAAGAAGAATTCAAAGGTTTTTTTTTTATAAATACATTTAAGGACAAAAGGGTAACTCTGGAGAGAAAAGGGCTCCTCAAAGATCAGCAATGCGGCCTTTGTGTGGAACTGCAGGAGATGGGTGATCAGTGTTTACTGTGGAAAAAGGCATGGCAGAAATAGAATGTAGGGAAATAGATGGTGCTATTTTGAAAAATGTTTCTTTACATAAGAGGAAGTGCTGGATGTCTTGAAATGCCTAAAAGTGGCTAAATCCCCAGGACTTGATAAGGTATACCCTCAAACTCTGTGGGAAGCTCGGGAAGTGATTGCTGGTCCTCTTACTGAGATATTTGTATCATCGATAGTCACAGATGAGGTGCCAGAAGACTGGAGGTTGGCTAAAGTGGTGCCACTGTTTAACAAAGATGGTAAGGAAAAGCCAGGGAACTGTAGACCAGTGAGCCTGACTTCAATGGTGGGCAAGTTGTTGGAGGGATTCTGAGGGACAGGAAGTACATGTACTTGGAAAGACAAGGACTGATTAGGGATAATCAACATAGCTTTGTGTGTGAGAAATCATGTCTCATAAACTTGATTGAGTTTTTTGAAGAAATAACAAAGAGGATTGATGAGGGCAGAGCGGTTAATGTGATCTATATGGACTTCAGTAAGGCGTTTGACAACGTTCGCCATGGGGAGACTGGTTAGCAAGGTTAGGTCTCTTGGAATATAGGAAGAACTAGCGATTTGGATACAGACTGGCTCAAAGATAGAAGACAGAGGGTGCTGGTGGAGGGTTGTTTTTCGGACTGGAGGCCTGTGACCAGTAGAGTGCCACAAGGATCTGTGCTGGGCCCACTACCTTTTGTCATTTCTATAAATGATTTGGATATGAGCATAAGTGGTATAGTTAATAAGTTTGCAGATGACACCAAAATTGGAGATGTAGTGGACAGCGAAAAAGGTTACCTCCAATTACAACAGGATCTTGACCACTTGGGCCAATGGGCTGAGAAGTGGCAGATGGAGTTTAATTTAGATAAATGTGAGGTGCTGCATTTTGGGAAAACAAATCTTAGCAGGACTTATACACTTCATGGTAAGGTCCTAGGGAGTATTGCTGAACAAAGAGACCTTGGAGTGCAGGTTCATAGCTCCTTGAAAGTGGAGTCACAGGTAGATAGGATAGTGAAGAATGCGTTTAGTATGATTACTTTATTGGTCAGAGTATTGAGTACAGGGGTTGGGAGGTCATGTTGCAGCTGTACAGGACATTGGTTCAGCCACTTTTGTAATATTGCATGCAGTTCTGGTCTCCTTCCTGTCGGAAAGATATTATGAAACTTGAAAGGGTTCAGAGAAGATTTACAAGGGTGTTACCAGGATTGGAGGATTTGAACTACAGGGAGAGGCTGAACAGGCTAGGGCTGTTTTCCCTGGTGCTTCGGAGGCTGAGGGGTGACTTTATGGAGGTTTATAAAATCATGAGAGGCATGGATAGGATGAATAGACAAAGTCTTTTCCCTGGGGTGGGGGAGTCCAGAACCAGAGCGCATAGGTTTAGGATGAGAGGGGAAAGATATAAAAGACCTAAAGGGCAGCTTTTTCACACAGACGATGGTAAGTGTATGGAATGAGCTGCTAGAGGAAGTGGTGGAGGCCAGTACAATTGCAACATTTAAAAGGCATCTGAATGTGCATATGAATAGTAAGGGCTTGGAGGGATATGGGCTGGGTGCTGGCAGGTGGGACGAGATTGGGATGGGAGACCTGGTCGACATCGAGTTAGACCAAAGGGTCTGTTCCTGAGCTGTACTTCTCTATGTTGCAAGTTCATTCTTCCTCCTCCAAGCTGTTTATCTTTCCAACACGATATTAAAAATTATTGTTACTGCTGTTTTATGTTGACATGCTGTTTTGATTGGTACAATTTTGGTAATAGAAGTTATCCTTTCTTACATTCAAGTTCGAAAAAAGCTTCGACTGGAACCTGACAATGATGTTACCACCACTGGCCTCCGTGTTTCCCTTATGTGTAGTGTAAGTATTCCTCTATTGATACGACATCTTTTCTGAAAGACAATAAAACAAAAGTAAGTCTAAAGTTCTCTTAGTATTAACCAGATCTAGCTTTAAAAAATAATTTTGAATGTTTGTTTCTTTTGCAAAGACAGTTTATTTTATTAGTTTTTTTTTACTTAAATGACAGCTTTTTGTAAAAGCTTTCCTTTGTAAAAACAAAATTAGATGCCTTCCTTTTTAAACATTTTAAAATAATTTATGTTCTGGAAATAATTTGTATATAGGGCCGCATCCTGAGATCCACATTGCAACATTACTACCTGCTGCAGTAACCCATGTTATGTGGTTTGAATCCAACTGGAGAGAAACAATTTTCATCTTTGTTCTTGACATTATTATTACATTTTTGTTTTATTGTCAAAAAAATGGAAGTTTCATATTATGTCCCCTACTGTACTTACTTTAAATAACATGAAACACCTTTAATGCAACAGAATTATCACTGGGCATTTAAAACGAAATTTGATGCAGATGGTCTGTATGTCAGTAAATAAAGTAGTCTTTGAACTCTTTGCACTTCATCTCGTAGAAGATGATGAAGGAAAGGGCTTAAGAAAGGGCTTGTGGTAGAGGAAAGAAGCTGTGGGTTATCTTTGCATTCCAGAATGTTTCCAAAACAGTGAGCAACTTGGCACAAAAAGAAGACCTGATGGTCCAATCGGCGTTTACAGTGAATGCTGAAACACGTTTTCCACGATATATGTTCAAGCCTGCGTTCCTTGGATTTCAGTGAGTAGAGATGAGGACCACACTGGATGGAATGGCTTGTAAGGAGTATAGTATATATTATTGGCATTTTTGGAAGTTGGATTTTTCTTAACATTTTGACAGAAGAAATTTGGTCAATGCATTGTGTTTTCTGAAAAAAAGCCAAACTCACTGGAATAGTCACAAAAATGATTCTGTTCTAGGAACAGACATGGTTGCTGACAAGTGACTTGACAAACCCCTGTGGTGTTAATTGCTAAAATGTTTCTACTTTCTGACCTGATGGGTCAGTGCAGTGGGTAGTAATGTTGCATTGTTGAAAATATTATTTTGAATATATTATCACCAGCAAATTAGTTTAAACTGACTTGGGAACAATGGTTCAAAGCTTTTAGTTCAGAAAAATGCAGATTTTAGTGTAGAAGGTAGAATATTTCTTTTCGGAAGGGAAACTCTTTCTTCTGGTCAAAGTAAACAGTCACTTCAGTACAAGTGCTCTCTGGTTTCTGAAACTTCCAAGCCATGAGAGTTTGGATAGAAATCTTCCAAGTTGTTAGAACTGAGAGAATTTAGGCCATTGGAATTGTGAAAGGTTCATGCTGTTGGACATGGAAAGGAATCAATTAATTTTCTCAACAGTTCAAGAAAATGAAGCTGAATGGTCAGTTTAAGTAAAGATTTAAAAAGCTGAAATATAAGTGATATTTCTTTGGAACTGAATCTTTTTAATGGATTGTGTTGAGGAGACACATTGAAACTTGAAAACTTTGTTTTGATGTTTGTGTAAAGATTGTTCGAACTAGTGTATATAATTTTGTTTATTGTGTAATAAAATGAACATGTCCTATGTTTAAAGAGCATGTTTTCTGCCTCGTGTGAATGTGTTTCTGTGCTTAACCAACATATTAATAAAAATAAGTTGAGAGTATGTTTGGGTAAGTTAGTAACTGCAGAAATCTGAAAAACAGCGGGCCCAAAAAAAGCATGCCATTGTAAGTAAATCGGAGCATGGCTTTTCTTCTGAGAAGGAATCTACAAGGTAGAGTTTGGATGTGTGGGGCTAGAGAGGCATGTAGGTGGAAAGTAACACAAATGTGATCAAAGATAGCCTTATCTAGGGTTGATAAATTGGGATAAAGTGAGGGGGCACTAGAGGAGGGAAATTTACTTGTCGTATCAATAATCCAAATTTTTCTTGGATCTTTAGAAACTGCTGTCATCAACTTCACTGTCCTTGGCTTCTAAATGTATAGAACTAGTTGACAGCAGACAGTTAGAATACTTTCAGGTTCTCCAGTAATGGAGCTTTGGCTGTAACAACACTTTTCATGCTGAGCTTGACAGATTTTTAATCAGCGAGAGAATTGTGGATTATGAGAAAAGGCAGAAAAGTGGAATTGAGAATTATCAGATTAGCTATGATCTCATTGAAACGATGGTCTGAATGGTCTTATTCTGATCCTGCGTCTCAAAGTAGACAATTTCTTGTCTAACTTTTGAAACTGCTGCCAGTACCCTGTCAGACTACAGATTCCAGATCATCATCACTTGAAGCCCCTGTTTTTTTCTTAACACTTGCATCAAGGCTGTCACCTCCAGGTACTATCCCATACCAATGAAATCCATTTCTCTCATCTATTTTATCAGGTCCATTCATTTTTTTAAAAAAATTTTAAAACAGCGATATTATCAAAATACTGGTTTTCTTCTAGAAAGAATTTGCAGTGGGTGAAAAGAAAAGAAATTAGCATAACCTAAAATAAATTGCAGAGCACTGTACACTTGAGACCAGTGGTCTTGCTCTTTACCAGTCTGTCTTGATATTGTGAACTGAAAAATGTGTTGCTGGAAAAGCGCAGCAGGTCAGGCAGCATCAAAGGAGCAGGAGAATCGACATTTCAGGCTTGTACTCCTTTGATGCTGCCTGACCTGCGCTTTTCCAGCAGCACATTTTCCAGCTCTGATCTCCAGCATCTGGAGTCCTCACTTTCTCCTAGTTGATATTGTGAACACCTACCTTTTTAAGGTGGTTGAGCTGTACCATCTTTATTTGCCACATGAACATCTGTTCAAGTTTCAGATAGAAGATAACACTGCAGCAGAACAGAAAATTCAAAATGATGTCATGTTCTTCATAATTTCAAATGCTTCTTTTGAACTTTTATTATTCTATTTGACAAATGTTTCTAATATAATTTTCCAATATTGGTACTCAACAGCTTGGTAAGATGCGGCTTTCAGTGCCCTGTCGTGGTATTACTTGCACGCATTTACAGTGTTTTGATGCAGCCCTTTATATTCAGATGAATGAGAAAAAGCCGACATGGATGTGTCCTGTGTGTGACAAGCCAGCTCCTTATGAACTGTTATTTGTAGACCAGTAAGTATTGTTCTGCAGATGTTATACTTTTTATAATGCCATTCTTAATGAGTTTATATATTTACAGCAGATATTTATCTTGGGCAGTCTGATGAAATAAGCAAATCCAGTTCCTCCTCCTAACTGCCCCCATGACTCTGAAAATGTGTTCACACTGCATTCATATCTTCTGATAGTCAAAACAGATCGTACCACTTTTAGATAACCAGCTTCAGGTTAGATGGTAGTTGAAAAAAGCATATCATCCAGCAGCACCAGATCAACTTTTGTGCTTTACTTTTCAAAAGCATTGATTTTGAAAGTGAAGGAATAGGGAAAGCTGTGAAGATACTCCATCTGGGTTAGGTATGGCTCGTTTGAAGTGAGGCTTCTGAGTGCAACCCTCTTCGTAAGATCATTCAATGTCATAGAGTCATAGAGATGTACAGCATGGAAACAGACCCTGCGGTCCAACCTCTCCATGCCGACCAGATATCCAAACCCAATCTATTCGCACCTGCCAGCACCCTGCCCATATCCCTCCAAACCCTTCCTATTCATATACCCATCCAAATGCCACTTAAATGTTGCAATTGTACTAGTCTCCTCCACATCCTCTGGCAGCTCATTCCAAACACGTACCATCCTCTGCGTAAAAAGGTTGCCCCTTAGATCTCTTTTATATCTTTCCCCTCTCACCCTAAACCTATGCCCTCTAATTCTGGACTCCCTGACCCCAAGGAAAATACTTTGTCTATTTATCCTATCCATGCCCCTCATACTTTTTTTTAAACTCTATAAGGTCACCCCTCAGCCTCCACTCCAGGGAAAACAGCCTCGGCCTGTTCAGCCTCTCCCTGTAGCTCAGATCCTCTAACCCTGGCAACATCTTTGTAAATCTTTTCTGAACCCTTTCAAATTTCACAACCTCTTTCTAATAGGAAGGAGACCAGAATTGCACGCAATATTCCAACGGTGGCCTAACCAATGTCTTTGTTCAGCAACACTCCCTACGACCTTTCCATGAAGTGTATAAGTCCTGCTTAGATTTGCTTTCCCAAAATGCAGCACCTCACATTGATCTGAATTAAACTCCATCTGCCACTTCTCAGCCCATTGGCCCATCTGGTCAAGATCCTGTTGTAATCTGAGGTAACCCACTTCGCTGTCCACTACACCTCCAATTTTGGTGTCATCTGCAAACTTACTAACTGTACCTCTTATGCTCGCATCCAAATCATTTATGTAAATGACAAAAAGTAGAGGGCCCAGCACCAATCTTTGTGGCACTCCACTGGTCACAGGCCTCCACCACCACCCTCTGTCTTCTATCTTTTGAGCCAGTTCTGTATCCAAATGGCTAGCTCTCCCTTTATTCCATGAGATCTAACCTTGCTAATCAGTCTCCTATGGGGAACCTTGTCGAAAGCCTTACTGAAGTCCATATACATCACATCTACTGCTCTGCCCTCATCCATCTTCTTTGTTACTTCTTCAAAAAACTCAATCAAGTTTGTGAGACTTGGTTTCCCATGCACAAAGCCATGTTGACTATCCCAAATCAGTCTAAACTTTTAACATTATGGCAGTCCCAGTCGATGTTTGTAAAGTTAAAATCTCCTACCATAACTACCCTATTATTCCTACAGATAGCTGAGATCTCCTTCCAAGTTTGTTTCTCAATTTCCCTCTGACTACTGGGGGGTCTATAATACAATCCCAATAATGTGATCATCCCTTACTTATTTCTCAGTTCCACTCAAATAACTTCCCTGGATGTATTTCCAGGAATATCCTACCTCAGCACAGCTGTAATGCTATCCCTTATCAAAAATGGCACTCCCTCTCCTCTCTTGCCTCCCTTTCTGTCCTTCCTGTCGCATTTGTATCCTGGAACATTAAGCTGCCAGTCCTGCCCATCCCTGAGCCATGTTTCCGTAATTGCTATGATATCCCAGTCCCATGTTCCTAACCATGCCCTGAGTTCATCTGCCTTCCCTGCTAGGCCCCTTGCATTGAAATAAATGCAGTTTAATTTATTAGTCCTACCTTGTCCCTGCCTACCCTGACTGACTCACTTCTGTTCTCAGCTGTATCCGTCTCAGACCAATTTTTAGATTAGATTAGATTAGATTACTTAGTGTGGAAACAGGCCCTTCGGCCCAACAAGTCCACACTGACCCGCTGAAGCGCAACCCACCCATTCCCCTACATTTACCCCCCTATCTAACACTACGGGCGATTTAGCATGGCCAATTCACCTGACCTGCACATCTTTGGACTGTGGGAGGAAACCAGAGCACCCGGAGGAAACCCACGCAGACACTGGGAGAATGTGCAAACTCCACACAGTCGCCTGAATCGGGAATTGAACCCGGGTCTCTGGCGCTGTGAGGCAGCAGTGCTAACCACTGTACCACCATGCCGCCCACGGAGGATTTCTTTCCTCGCTATCGCCCTGGGTACCACCCCCCACCTTACTAGTTTAAATCCTGTTGTGGTTCTGTTCGTCAAGCTGGGAATTTGTCTTGCAAAAGTTTCGTCCCTTGTCTAGGTGACATCCTCAGTGCTTGGGAGCCTCCTGTGAAGCGCTTCTGTGATGTTTCCTCCGGCATTTATAGTGGCCTGTCTCTGCCGCTTCCAGTTCTCAGTTCCAGCTGTCCGCTGTAGTGGCCGGTATATTGGGTCCAGGTCGATGTGTTTGTTGATAGTCTGTGGATGAGTGCCATGCCTCTAGGAATTCCCTGGCTGTCCTCTGTTTGGCTTGCCCGAGAATGGTAGTTGTGTCCCAGTTGAATTCATGTTGCTTATCATCTGCGCGTGTGGCTACTAAGGATAGCTGGTCGTGTCGTTTCGTGGCAAGTTGGTGTTCACGGATACGGATCGTTAGCTGTCTTCCTGTTTGTCCTATGTAGTGTTTTGTGCAATCCTTGCATGGGAGTCCTTCCATATAAATGCCGGAGGAAACATCACAGAAGCGCTTCACAGGAAGCTCCCAAGCACTGAGGATGTCACCTAGACAGGGGACGAAACTTTTGCAAGACAAATTCCCAGCTCGGCAAACAGAACCACAACAACGAGCACCCGAGCTACAACTCTTCTCCCAAACTTTGAAGTTTAAATCCTCCCAAGCAGTTCTTGCAAATTTCCTTGCCAGTATATTAGTCCTCTTTCAATTTAGATGCAATCTGTCTTTCTTGTACAGGTCACTTCTACCCCAAAAGAGATTCCAATGATCCAAAAATGTGAATCCTTCTCCCATACACCAGCTCCTCAGCCATGCATTCATCTGCTCTATCCTCCTATTCCTGCCCTCACTAGCTTGTAGCAGTGGGAGTAATCCAGATATTACTACCCTTGAGGACCTCCTTTTTAAATTTCTGCCTAACTCTCTGTAATCTCCCTTCAGAATCTCAGCTTTTTCCCTTCCAATGTCGTTGGTTCCGATGTGGACAATGACCTCCTGCTGGCCCCTCCTCCCTCGTGAGAGCATTCTGCACCCTCTCTGAGACATCCTTGATCCTGGCACCAGGGAAACAACACACCATTCTGTTTTTTTTTCTCTGCTGGCCACAGAAACGTCTGTCTGTACCTCTGACTACAGAATCCCCTAACACAGTTGATCTCTTGGAAGCCGACGTACCCCTCGTTGCATTAGAGCTAGTCTCATACCAGAAACTTGGCTGTTCGTGCTACGTTCCCCTGAGAATCCATCACCCCCTACATTTTCCAAAACCGCATACCTGTTTGAAATGGGTATATCCACAAAAGACTCTTGCCCTAGGTGCCGACCTCTCTCTCCCTTCCTGGAGTTAATCCATTTGTGTGACTGTATCTGAGACTTCCCCCCCCCCCCCCCCCCCCATCCCCCATAACTGCCATCCATCACATACTGTTGCTGTTGCAAATTCCTCATCACTTCTATCTGTCTCCAACCGATCCACTCGATCTGATAAGATTCACCTCCAACAGCATTTATGGCAGTTACAATCCACAGTAACCCTTAAACTCTCTTTAAACTCCCACATCTGACAAGAAGTACTTATCACTGCAAAGGCCATTAATCTTAGAAAAGAACAGATTGTCAATAATGGACAAATCAGACAATTTATTTAATGGGCATGCTCAGTGAGATGCTCGTTTTTTTTCCCCCAGTATTCACAGTGCCCAGCCATTCAGTATCCCAGAGGCCAAAGTAAGTATTCCCAACATCTTTGAATAAAGTTGGAGATTAATTCAAGCGTATAGCTGACCTTTGAACTGGGCAACTTTTGTGTGAATGAAGAAATTATCTAAATCATGACCTGTTGCACAAACAGATACCTAACTTGCAGGGGTCTGCTACTTTTCGCCTCAAGGCATCTAACCTTGTCTAGTGTTGCATTAATGTAAGATCTGGTCCTCACAAACTGACTTGCGTTGAAAGAAGACATTACTCTAACACAGTTACATCCTTTTATCACCTTGAGCCTCCATCTTGTTACCCCTAATTTTCCCCTTTATGATACGAAGTGTAAATTTGGCTCGTGGTAGTGGGCAGTTTTCTTCCCTAAGATCTTCAGATTTCTCGAGGGCTGCATTTTGATACTTGGAGTTTACTTTCTCATTCAGTAATTCCATTAGGTGAGATGCAATCATACTGTAACTAGACCTTCTGTATTTGTTTGAACGTGAGGTATTTAAATTCATACAGAAGCAGAATTAGAAGAATTTATCAATGTCTTCAAGAATTGTCAACCTTCATTAACTTTAAAACCACACCACACAAGGTAATTTTTGATTTCCTGGTCACCACAGTTTATAAATTGGCATTAAACCACAGACTAAGGAGCAAAGCTCTTTTTCAGAGTAACTGACATACATTTCAATAAAGGCAGATTAGTTCGGAAAGGATTCGTTTGCCTCAGTGATATCCTATTTTCCTTGCTCCCTATTTTTGAATATTTCTTTATTGACAGGCTTAAAACTGATCACTCCCTTTGGCCTATTCTACTCTTCGCCTTTGCACCCCCTCCCTTTATACCTCTCCCTTTTTCCGGCCACTCATATCTCACCATGCCTACTTTCGTAGACTCTTGCTTCTTCTCCTTGTTCCCCCAACCCACCATCCTGATTCATGTTTCAATATGAAATATAGCATTCAATAAAGCAGCTTCAGCAGCACTATTTATGGCAATAAATGCTGGCCTTGCCAGTGACGCCCACAACCCAAGAGCAAATTGTTTTACAGATCACTGTCACGTCCTCTCGTTTCGTTTCTGCTCGCGGTCTCCCACACGTGCCCCCTCAAGTGGTCATTCTCACATGCAGGCATGCATCCCTCCCTCGCTATCCCTCTGCTCACATGCCTCCCATCCACTCGTGCTCCCCCTTTTTTTGCACGCCCCCCTCACCCCCTTGCATCTGCCTCTCGTCCATAAACCGTTTTGAGTCCCTTGTCCAAGAAAAGATAACTGACATTGGTGACAGTCCAACAAGGTTCATTAGGCTGCTACTGGCTATCGAGGGGTGTCTTATGATGGGAAGGTCAAGTAGTTTGGGCCTGTACTCCAAATTTAAAAGAATGTGAGGCAATATTCTTGTAACCTTACAAGATTATTAGTGGATTTGACAGAGTAGGTTTTTTTTAGATTACTTACTTAGTGTGGAAACAGGCCCTTTGGCCCAACAAGTCCACACCGAAGCGCAACCCACCCAGACCCAGACCCTGACATTTACCCCTTCACCTAACACTACGGGCAGTTTAGCATGGCCAATTCACCTAACCTGCACGTTTTTGGACTGTGGGAGTGGAGTTGTTGTTTCCCTTTATAGAATAGTGTAGGGCCAGAGGGTATAATCTCAGAATAAAGATCATACATTTATAACAAAGGTGAGGTGGAATGTCTTTTTTCAGAGTAATGCATCTGTGGAGTATTTTTTGCTGCACAGGGCTGTTGAGGCAGGGTCATTAAGTATAGTCAAGGCTGACATTGACAAGTTCTTAATCGGTGGAGGAATCGAGCATGATGGGGAAAAGGCAGAAACGTGGAATTGAGGCTTATCAGTTCAGCCATTATCTCATTCAATAGTGGAGCAGACTCGATGGATTGAATGGCTTACTTCTACCCCTACAATCTTGTCTTGTAATGTGAATGTTTTATTGGCCAATCAGATTTGTGTGTATGCTCTGAAGGGTCACCAAACCAAAATGCTAATTTGATTTATTTTCACAGATGCTGCCAAACCTGAGCTTTTCCAGCAATTTCTTTCTTTTAGTTATTGGTTATGTGCGTGCTTGTTATATTAATTATTTATCATGACAATGATTCATCTAGTTTCAGTAAATAACAGAACTGACTGTTTTGAAGGATATAGATCAATATACTGCACAATTCAGTAAGTGATTTCCACCGAACTGAGGAAGAGATGTTTTGTGTGCAGAAGACTTTAAATTGTTTGAGGCAACGTTTCTTGAAATCTTTAGAATTACAAATTTTGGTGGTGTGTGTAACAATCTCCTAGTTTGATTTTTTTTTTATTATCTGCCCATCATGCACAAAGATCTCCCAAGTGAAGAAATGTCTTTGTGCCTGCTTTTGTTCTGATTGAAGTCCTGAATATGGGAGAATCCTTACATTAAGAGAATTCTACACATCATGACATTGTCTGTATCCATATTGCCTTCAGCAATCCTCAAAGCTTTGTTATCTTTTCAAAGTAGATTTAACTTGATCATGATAACCAAGAAAAATGGACAACTGAAAAATAAACACGTTTGTTTTTATTTTACTTAGGCTGTTTTTAGATATTCTAAAGGAGTGTGAAGATGCTACTGAGGTTCAGTTTAAGGATGATGGCAGCTGGATTCCAATAAAACCAGATAAGCAGCCTCAAAAGAATTCTGGTCCTCAATATTCAATTGTGGAATTGGAAGGTTTGTTTATTTGATTTCAGTGCCATAGATCATCTTGGGTGATGACCCGTAATTTACCACTTACAGATAAATTTAAGCTTTAAGCATGCTTTGGGACTCTCTTTCCACTGTTGATGCTTCTAAATGTAATTTTAAAACCGGAAACACTTTTGATTCCCTTTGTCTGAGACTGCTTCATGATGAATAATATCCTTTATGCCTTAATCAGTATCATGGCTTCAGTATCAAAGCACTCTGCACTCGGGTTCTCCAGAGCAACAATGTTGTTGTATCCAAAAGAAGTTGGGGGAATTTGTGCTGTAGTCCCATACCTCTGGGGAATTGGATTGAATGCTCGAACTCTATTTGGCATTTGAACTGACAGAACAGCTTTGATTGTTAATTTCTATCCAGATGTCAGAAGTAAATGACCTAAAAAATGAAGTGAGGGTGCTGGTGTTAGACTGGAGTGGACCAAATTAAAAATCTCTCAACACCAGGCTATAGTCCAAAAGGTCTATTTGGAAGTACAAGCTTTCGGAGTACTTGCTTGTAGTTCAAAATAAACCTGTTTGACTATAACCTGGTGTTGTGCGATTTTTTTTTTTAAACTAAAAAATGAAGTCCTGTTTTGTTGATCTTTACAATATTTTCTAAAGATTATTCTCTTGCTTTTCAAATTTCCTAGTAAACTGTTGAATATCGGGTTATCCAAGATATTGGGGCGGCTCAGTGGTTAGCACTGTTGCCTCACAGCAGCAGGGACCTGGGTTCGATTCCAGCCTCGGGCAATTTTCTGCCTGTGTGGAGTTTGCATGTTCTCCCTGTGTCTGCGTGAGTTTCTTGTGGATGCTCTGGTTTCCTCCCACAGTCAAAAGATGTGCAGGTCAGGTGAATTGGCCATGCTAAACTGCCCACAGTGTTAGTTGCATTAGTCAGAGGGAAATGGGTCTGGATGGGTTGCTTTTCGGAGGGTCAGTGTAGATTTGTTGAGCCAAATGGTCTGTTTCCATACTGGAGGGAATTTAATCTAAATAGACAAATAAAACAGAGTAACAATGTTGGATTTGTAGAAGAATCTTCTTTGGTTGATTTTGCTGCTGGTCAGTTGGCTGCTGTTTTAACACTGCCTTTATTTCAAAATCCTCATCTTATCAGTTCACAGTGTAGCTTTGGAATTCTCTATTGTTTTAATCTTGAGCTTTACTACTATCTGTCTTGTACATTCCAAAATTTTCATCACTGGAGGATTGGTCTTAAACTCTGGATTCATGAGCTTCATATCTCTTCCTGGAAGAAAACGAAAATCATGACTTAGGGCAAACAACCAAAAACTTGCCCTTACGTGATTTAATGTCAAATTTTGTTAACACTTTTATGGACCATCTTGGAGTGCTTTAATGCATTACAGATACTGAATAAATGCAAACTATATTCAATAAAAGAAAATCTAAGCACTGCCCCTTGACGATCAATGTCATTACTGATATATTGGAATCCTCTTCTGCCATTGACCAGAAACTTGGTGTAGCTATATAAATACTGTGGTTACATGAGCAAAATTAGAGGCTACAAACCTTGAGTGAATAACTCACCACCTCACCCCAATAAGCCTATCCACCATTTACAAGGTGTGATAGAGTCCTCTTCACTTGCCAGCTGAGTGCACTCCAATATCCAGGGCAAAGCAGTGTTAAGTAAACCAACTGGTTGCATCAATCAATTTTGTATTGCTTATCCCTTAGTTTATAAAGTGTGAAAAGATTTACCCTGAATATATGCTGTTAAAGTCAATGAGCCACTATTCCTGAATAAGACCCACCTCTGAATTTCACTGTTGATTTGCCTGGGCAATTTTTAATGTCTCTGGATCTAGAAGTCTCTTGTGAAACTTTGTTAGCTATTTCATGAAAATGCATTTTTAATTTCTAGATTTGGAAGAAATTTTCACTGTTCTCCAGCACCTTGGTATAACTCTTTATATTAAGGCCAAAGTTATAAATACTTCTCTTTTCTTCTGCTCCTCTTCCCCTGCCATTGTAAGCTGTTTTCATTTTGCTCCTGACAAATGAGCTAGTATTTCTGAAACGGTGCCATCTTAGGTATAACGTACCTAGGTACAAATCATAGATACAGAAAAGAAAAAGTAGTTGCATGAATTATGGCTTTGTAAGAAAGCCACTTGGAAGATTAGAGGCAGTGCACTTTAATGGTTTCAACTGTACAGCTCCAAGTGGACAAGCTAGAGTTTCAAGAAATTTGGATTGCTGTGCTGTTTTTAAGGAACATGTTTCTCTTCATTTTGGCTTAAGGAGGGTCATAACCAAACAGAAATAAAATACTGCAGGTGCTGGAAATCTGATATTAGAAACAATGCTGAAAAATCTCAGCAGACCTGGCAGTATTTGGGGAGAACAACGGTTAAAATTTCAAGGTGAATGACTTCAGAATTGAATGAAAGTAGAAATGTGACAAAACAAAAGGTAAGATCTGGGCTAATTTGAGAATGGAAGAAATGGAATAACAAAGTTGTGAAACAAAAGATAAAAGGGAGGTGGGTCTATAGTAAAATCCCAAGAGGTGATCCTCCTTTCCTATTTCTCGGATGCACCCAAATAACGTCTGAATCCCCTAATGTCATTGCCATTTGATTGCTTCCCCTCCTACAACCACCTGAGTAGCTGAACCATCTAGAGTGGCATGACCTTGGCTTTGACAGGAGAACTGTCACTGTCTTGATTTTTCTAAGGCCTAGAACAAATCAGTTTGGGAATGAGGTGCACTTAATGCCTATTTAGGCTATTGTTTTGTCTGGCAATCACCTATTCCCTCTGCCTGCAATTCCTTATGCTGCTGAGTGATCATATCCTGTAATTCACTATCCATGAACCCCATAGCCTTACAAATGCATCACAGTGCCTCCGGTTGCCACTCCAGTTCCAAAACATGAAAGTTTAGTTGCTTCAACCAGAGGCACCTTTAGCACTTATGGTCATTCAGACTGCCAGGAATGTCTAGGATTTCTCACATAGTGCTGGATGTGAAATCAGTTCTGGGCACCTTATTTTAAGACCGATATGAAGATATCCAAAAAGGTGGAGAAACGATTTGAGATTCATTCCAGCAGAAGTGGCACAGTGGCTCAGTGTTTAGCACTGCTGCCTCTCAGCACCAGGACCTGATTTCACCCTCTGAGTTTGCACATTCTCTATGTCCTTCAGGTGCTCTGGTTTCCTCCCACAGTGCAAAGATGTGTAAGTTAGGTGGATGGATGATGCAGGATTGCGGGGATACCGTTGGGGGAGGTGGATCTGGGTAGGATGCTCTTCAGAGGGCAAATGTGAACTCAATTGGCTAAATGGCCTGTTTCTGCACTGTAGGGATTCTGTGATTCTAGATAATTCAGTTACCTGGAAAAATTGGAGAAGCTATTCTGGGAGAAAAGAAAAGAGATTTGATCAAGGTGCTCAAAACCATGAACGGGTCTAAATAGAGCAGATGGGGAGAAACAAATCATGGGGCAGAAAGAGGAGAACCAAAGGAAATTGCTTATTTTGCCATTCACCTTAATATCAAAGGTGACATGAAAGGGGGAATGTAATGTTTTATATGTACAGAGTGCATATTTGCAGAGAATTTGCAGAGCTATGACTAAGTGTTGAAAGAGTTTGATTGGATACAAGACAAAGTCCCTGTTTATGATTCAAGATTTGTAGAATATTATAACTGCTACTTGAGTCTAAGTTTGAGTGGCTTGCCTATTTGAAGTTTGACTGTTATTTATCACTTTCCTCACCTACAACAGCAACACTAATAGTTATTTTTAATTCACCTGACACTTTTTCTAAACCTTGTTTCATTCAAATCTAACTTATCCTCGCAGCTACCATTATATTTAACATACAGAATAGTTTTTGGCAAATAAGTTCAATCAAGTAATTGTGCATGCCATTTTGTTGCATTTAACCAATTCCATTATCCCATTCACTGCTCCCTACCATTCCATCCTGCTTGAAACAATCTCTCAATCCAGACTAACTTTGTTTTTGTAATTGGCTTAGCTTCTGCAATCTTGTTCTCTACCAAATCACCTATGTAACCAACTGTGGCAGCTGCATGGAGCATACATTCCAGGCTTTCATGCATCCCACATGCTTCATCTACACCCACTAAATAAACTGACCCATCACAACAGTCTGATTAGACCCTAGCTTTAGATAAATGGGACAAGGTAAAGAGAAACAATTTAGTGTCTTTCCAGAGTATAAAGCTGTACTTCTGTTGCAGAAAGCATATCCATTTGGTTGAGAAAATTGAAAAGCAGGATATTTTTAAAGTGGTGGGAGACAGGAAATTTTTTGTTCAATTGCAATTGTGTAACTGTACACATCACAAATCGAGATTGTGGTGCTTAAGGGCTTATGCTAGAAACGTCGATTCTCCATATCAGATGCTGCCTGACCTGAGCTTTTTCAAGCATCACACTCGAATCTGATCTCCAGCATTTGCAGTCCTTACTTCCTCCACGTATCACAAAGTTAACATGCGCAGCTACAATTAGCAAAGTAAATGGGACCTACTACTTTATTATGAAGAGATTGGAATACAAAATTGTAAAATGTAATCTTAGCGGAATTTATGCAAAACACTGCTGAAATTATCTGAAGTGCTGTTTTGGTCTCCTTATCTAAGGAAAGATGTACTTTAGAGGGCTGCAACTGAGGTTTGCTAGACTGTTTTTGGAATGAAGGGATTTTCCTATGGGTGAGAGTGACTAGACTAGGTTTATATTCCTTATATTTAAATGAGATGTAATCCTATTAGAATGCATGGAAATTTTACAATTTTAGAAACCATAGAAAGTTTACAACACCAGAAAAAGCCCACTTGGTCATTGTATCTTTGCCAGTAGTTAAAGAGCATGACAGGCTCAAGACTGGATGAATCTTTCCAGAGGCTGAAAATCTTGGAATTAGCGGTCACAGCCTTGGAATAAGGGGTCAGTCGTTTATGACTGAGATGAGGCGTAACTTGTCCACTTGAAGGGTTGAGAATTTGTGGAATTATTTACCCGAGAGCTGTGAAAATTGTTTAAGTACATTTAAATGAGAGATCTGCAGACTTTTGGATACTAAGGTGGGAAGGTATAGCAGAAGTTAGAAAATCACTTATGATCTTATTTAGTGCAAGAACAGGCTCAAGGCCGTCAAATGGCCTACTCCTATTTCTTGAATTTTTATTGGTAGTTAGTGGAAATTAGCAAGCCTGCCATGATTTTCGAGGAAGAGTTTCCCTTTTTTGTATATTTTCCCTGCAGCCACATTGGTTGTTTTAATGGAGGGACAGAAATACTTTAAAATTATTGTTCATACGAGTTTGGAATGAAATGTTACCAACCTGAAATGTCTGTTTCTGTCCCCACCACTGCTACCTGGCCTGCATATTCACAGCATTTTCTATTTACATTTCAGATCTTCAGCATTTCCAGTAATTTGTTTTGTACTGCACTTGACATCATTGAGTATTGTAATTTGCCTTTCACACAGTATACAATGGTAGCATTTACACTTTGTGTCAGAAAGTTGTGGATTAAAGACACAACAGATATCTTCGAAATGAATCTGGGCTGAAACTTTAGTGTTGTGGTTGGGAGCCTTGTGTGCCATAACGTCTCGGGAAGTTAAACTGAGGCTGAACCTCTTATGTGGCCTTTTAAAGATTCTGTGGCGCACTCAAAAGAAAAGCCGAAGAACTCTCCTGAAAGCCTGACCATGACTTTACTTCAAACAATCACCAGCTGCATTTTTACACTGCTGTTTTTGGGATCTTTGCTGATACATTTTCTCCAGCTACAAAATGTGACTAATTTCTGTAGTGTTTCGGGATGGCTTGTGGTTGAGAAAGGTATTGCGCAAATGATTTTTTTTAAACAGACTTTTTTGAATTTAGCTGACTGATTTCAATTTTGAATTTTACAGACACTGGCAACAATCAGTTCACTGATCCTGCAAACAGGAAGAGTGACATGGATGTCATTGACCTGACTATAGATTGTTGATTTCAACGGTCAAATGCTCAAAATTGAATGTAACTGTGAATGCTGGAGAAAATTCACTACCAACCGTGCAGGACACAATATGGAAAAACATGTTGAAGAAGTCTACCTCTAGCATTGCAGGTTTTAGTTACTTTGAGCCCTTCCGACCACGTCTACCTCCTGAAAGAAGTGGTACAATAGAGGGTTGGAGAAGTGACACTCCTGAGCAGTTCTTATGGATGTGAAGGACCAGTGTATAGTTCTTGAAATATTTGGAGAAATAAAGACAGCACTAAGTTGTAGACAATTGTTCATAAATTCTGCTTTGTTGACTGCTAATTAAGCATTGGTCCCTAGTAAAGTCCCATATTCTCATAGTGACGCACAGGAAGTATGGGGGGGGGGAGGGTGAGGAGAAGTTCATGGTCTGTTTGACTGATATCTTTTTGATCTCCCAAAGTTTCCAGTACAAATATGTCAAAGAAGGCTGTATGCTGATTTATAAGAGCTATAACAATGTTATAGATTAGATGTATGCCCATCTCCATCTCACTGCTTGTTTTTTTTTTTAAATCCTCAACAAATATATTGTTAATATTTGTGGAAGCAGTTGAATTAAATGCAAAGAAGCAGTGGTGATCAATTCTGTTCTATCAACTTTTGTTATAGCTTGCATATTTACTTTAATTTCTACCCAATCTTTCGCTACCCCTTTACTAATAGGAGTAATGAGAAGTATATAGTAATGTTTAAAGTGCTTTCTCAACAGGAGTAGCCAGCTCAACAGAAAACCTTTGTAATATGTTTTTCTTCTCCCTTGGGTCATTGTAGGAGGATGCCAGTGAAAAGCAAAGCTACAAACATGTCTGTATCTAAAGAATAACTATTTAATTCATTTAGGGTTTTTTTAAAATAAGGTATGGATCTTTAGGCTCAGTTGGTTTACAGAGTAGGTCTTTTTTGACAACTGTACTGTGGCCATATTTATTTTTGTTTCAGTTTTCTTTCCATATCTACCAGTGTCTGCTGTAAACATTTTGAAGTCAAGAAAGTCTAGTAATTGGATTTTGCCACTGCAGTTTCTTTACCTTTTTTAAACCAAGAGGCACTCTAGAACTATGCAGGGAAATTTCCCAGTTTTCTTATCCTCACTGAGACTGAAATATTTGATTGGAAATTCAAATGAAATTTGTAGTGAAGAATGGGATTCAACCTTGTTGAGCCTAGTACTGTGATGCTGTAGCTACTGAGATGCCACTTGTTATTTCTCTGCTTTCTTTTAAAGTTATTGTTGTAAAAAGTTGTACATATCTGCATATAGTTTATTTAGTTTAGTTTGTTTTAACACTTAAGTTGGTCATGGTGTTGAAATCTCAAATTATGTAAACCAAATAAGTTAAAGCACTGGGCAGATATGTAGAATTTTGTTTTTACTTTACAGCCCTGCCACCAATTTCTAATATTTAGTAAGTAATGTGATGAGAAAATATTGTACATTTTTTAACAATTCAAAATTTCCCCGATTATATGCGACATATTGTTTCTGGCACTAATATCAGATTTGTTGTATAAAGATTTTGAAGGAAAATGACGTGGGTTAATGTCAACTTTTGTCTGCTCCAGTTCCTTCATCGTGCTGCAGTCTGATACTCCTGATTCTAATGTCAATTTTCTGTGTTGAAAGCACAAATAGATTTGTGATGTATTTATTGCTTTCACATTTTCACTATACCTGGAATGAAAATATTGTCCAATTGTGATGTTTTTACACCATGATTTCCAAATCAATATTAATGTTTATGCTCTAGACTCTGACATTAAAGTAAGGATTTGGATCAGTAACATTGGCTGTATTTTATGCTTCTCCTAAACATTTGTTGGGTAAAAAGTAATCTAAATTAAATAAAGTCATGTGAAAGTTTTTGACACACGATAGTAAATCAAACTCCTGTTCATTTTCCGAAGTAGTCATTATACTTAAATTTTTTTAAAAAAAATCACATCTTCATGGTTTAGAAAGAGCACTTGCAATTTTTAAAAAAAATACAAAATGCAGTGTTGAATCTGTAAAACCAAGCAGCATAGCCATATCTATAGGAAATTCCATAAGCTGGATTTTAAGACCCAAATCTTTGGAATAAGGTTTGCAAATTGTCTGTGGACATATTAATACTCTGTTCAACCATTTGCCCAGAAAAGGTACTAGATTGCCCTTGAAAGAATGTTTTGCACCTTTGAATATTTAAATGAATTGTAGCTTCTAGTGACTAGATGCAGCTTTTGCTTTACAAATTTAGTTTTCTTTTATAAATACTTCTTATATGAATGTCTGTCTAAACTTGAAACGAGATCAAATAGAGTAGATACTGGCTTCTACTTTAAGTGTCCCTTTATTCACACAATAGTTTAACTTGAGCAAAAGGTTATTAACATAAATTTGAGTACTATTTATCTTTTTTAAAAAACCATCTTGTTAAGCATGTTTCCTCTTCCTGTTTGTTATTGGTTAAGCAGCTTTCAAAGATGCTCTTGTTTAATGTAGATAAATATTAGGTTATATTAATATTTAATAAACTTTTTAAACTTGCCTCTCACTATTCCTTGAAGTGAAAATGTTGCTGTCATTCTCTTTCCTTCAAACCTGAACCTAGTTTCAACTAAACTGCTAACTTCACTCTTTCTTTCAGTTCTTGCTGTTCATAATTTTCCACATTTCTTTTGATATCCCAAATAGGAATAGTGTTCTTTTGGGTACAACTAGATTTTGTTCCTTTGTGAGATCCTGGACAGCATGTTTAGTAGTAATATGGCATTGTGGGTTATTGCAGCCAAACCCAAACATGTCCTCACTTGATATCTACATATGTGAAATATTTAGCAAGTTTCACTGGATAGGTGATTAAGGATTTAAAATGTTTTTCTCCGGAAGGGCTTTTGCCCAAAACATCTACTTTTCCTGCTCCTCGGATGCTGCCTGACCTGCTGCGCTTTTCCAGCACCACTCTAATCTAGACTCTGATTTCCAGCATCTGCAGTCCTCACTTTTGCCAGTGGTATTACTGTCCATTGTAATGCCCCACTTCTGTTTATAAAATCTAATTTAATTAATCTTGATTTGTGAAAGGGATGCATTTAGTCACTTTACAATTAAGCGTTCCTATTTTTGTGGATGGTAGAGACAATAAGTTTAAGATGTCCCCTGTTTGGAAAATAGTTTGTGCTTTTTTAATTGTGACATGATTGTAGAAAACTTTTTTTACAGGTTACTTTTTAGTTGCTTTAAAATTTAAATCTTAACTATGACTACAAATGATCTCATTATTTCAGCATTTGTTAAAAGAATTGTAGTCAAGCCATTGGGCATGAGCAACACAAAGACCAGTATTCCAAAATAAAATGTATGGTCTATCTAGGTGGTGAACACCCTCCACTCCTGGTCTTTTTCTTATTTTCTCTCCTTATCTCATGTATTTGCCTATGTCTTTAGCTCTAATTTTTGAGCAGCACAAATTTGACCACCATCTCGTCATTTTTGTATTTTAGACTGGAGTTCATATTCCTTAAGATTTTTTTTCATTTATAAGTTAATATTTTGAAACAACTTATGGTTTGCAAATGGTCACCTATCAACCATTTGGAACTGGTTTTGCAACTAGTAATTTATATAAGCATGTGGTTTAGACAGTGTTGCCGTGTCTTAGATACAGGAACTGAATCCTGCCATCTCTAACTGCATAACTTCACTGACAAACTGCATACCAAACAGAAGTTAGAGCTGCAGTGTAATCACCCTATTCACTGCAAAAAAGATTAGCCTTCAGATTATTAAATCACAACTGACACAGGATGACCTCCCCTGGGCATAAAAGCATTCATTCTTGGGTAAGAAGAAGGTTTGAATGTGAATTTGGAACCTGCATGAGATTTGCTGCTCCTCAGCTAGTCTTGTTAAACCATTATTTTGTGCTTGTGTTGAATGAAAAGAAATTACAGGTGATAAGAATGTTATGGTGTGGCCCTAATATTAATGGTGGTCAGCACAAAGACACCTTCTGTGTTATTTGATAAAAGACTGGTGTCCTAACTGAAGAATTGAAAGGAAGTCATCTTGGATTCTCTGCTTCTGTAGAGGAGAATAATGAGAAGGAAAATGAGTTTCCCTTTCTGAAGGTTACACAGAAAACTATAGATGACTACAGGGAGCAAGTTGACTCATCATATGTCCTTTCACGATGAATGCTTGTAACTATCTGATTAGTTAGGGTTAATTTAAAGTGGTGTAAGTAGTTATCTTTTTTATGAAAATTTCTATGAATGAATAGTGGTCTTAGCAGGTTATTGGGGGACCTACAACAGAAAGTGCTCTGGAACTAGTATATCTGAAATGGTTTTTGACTGGCATTGTGACCATCATAGTTTATACATTCCTTTTTAAAGGTTTGCAAAAAGAATCCTGAATTATCTCTGGATTACTGGCTACATCATGCGTATGACAGCAATCAGCACATTTACCTGCCAATTGTAAATTCACATCAGTATTTTACCTTCACATTTACTAATCATAACTAGTATTTAATGAAATAAAAAAGTAAATATTTGATTGCATTTTTAAATTGGAGAAATAAAAAAGTGAAATATCTTGATTTTATTAATAAGATCCATTATAGTGCTAACACATTTGACTTTAGTTCCATTTATATAACCTAAATAAACGAGACAAATAAAATGCTGGAAGATTAACAGGCCTGTTTGAAGAAGGTCTTCATAATGAGATGCATTGCTTGCACACTCATTATTTCTCTGCTCTATATTGTATCAAACTGTCACAAATTGGGTCTTGTTATAAAGCACCAATTAAGCCATTTGATATATCAAATCCATGTTACCTGTGCAGAGGAATGCAGACAGTCCTAAATTCAATTATTTTCTCAAGCACTTATCCAGTTTCCTTTTGGATAATCTCTGCTTCCAACAGTCTTTTAAGCATTGAGTTCCAGATCATGATCACTGTGTTCAAAGTCTTCCTTCTTATCCTCTCTTATATGTTACCAAAACATTAAATCTGGGTTCCTGAGACTTTACATTATCAGCTAATGGGAACATTTTATTTTTCTTGACCTTATCTATTAGATTACATTGTGAAGAATAATTCTAGGATCTTCACATTAACCTCGTAACCTGTAATTAAAATTCCTCATCACTGGAATCATTCTGGTAAATCTCTGCACCCTTTCCAATGTTTTAAGTTCTGGCCAAAGTTTGAGTGCATTGCTCTATTTGGAGCCTAAACTGAGCTCTATAATAACCTAATCACCAAAGGATCTGTTTCCGTGCTGTACATCTCTATGACTCTATAACAAACAACTCTCTCAAAGTCCTACCACCTTCAAAGATCTATGCATACTTTACCCAGTCCCCTCCAAATGTTCCTCAGTCTTAGCACAGAACTGTCAGAAATGCCTTGTTTTAAATGGGAAGAAGTGAGGTAGTGCTAAAATTCTTGTGGCACGTTGTGCTATGTAGGCTAAATAAAAATCTTAGATGACTGGAGATCCTACACAGACAAATTCCATTATTTTGTTCAACCTAACAAAATCGAAGCAGATATAGTGATTCCTGATTACAATGGAGGGGGCAGAATACTTCTAATCTGAGAAAGCTGATGCAGCTAAAGAAGCCAGCTTCCAAATAAATGAAGGAATAATACAAATCCTACAGAACCTCTTTTTTTTTGCCATAACCATTGATTACTGAAAGGTTCAATTTCCACAAGTGGAACCAGCAGGATGGTGAATCTATCTCCCAGTTTGTAGTAATTTTAAACAAGTTAGCTAATTCGAAGACAACTTATACAATTAATAAGGTTACAGACTAGTGTGAAGCAAACCAGAAGGTACCTAGATTTAAAGGAAGAACTGGAAATAATAGTATTTGTAGTACTAGCAGCCAAGGAAGCTCCACAACTAAACTCAAACAGGAGTTCCCAAATTGGCATCAGAGTCTTCACAAAATGGCTCAGATCTGAACTGCAATGCAGACTCAAAAGCACCACTGGGGGTGGAAAAACAGGTCACGTTGCAACAAACTCCTGGAATAAAAAAGTTGTATGCAAAAAAATGGAGTGCATTGAATGGGTGTGTTTGAGGAAGAGAGCTAAAAATATGCAGCAAAATTATTGAAACTGAGGGGGAGGAAGAAAATCAACACAGTACAAAAAGGCATGAGAATCCCAAACTCTCAGGCCAAAGAGGAACTGTTATTAAACATACTGACCATTACTTGCAATATCAACTGATACTGGGTCACTACTGAATGATAAACCAGTAAAGTTGGAACTGGGCATTCGATTGTCAATAAAGTTACTGCTGTTAAACATTTTGTCCTCCTGGTCCTCCTTGGAATTCAACAGTGCCATTGGCAAATTTTAAATATTTGTGTGTTCTAATATACAATTTATTTACATAGTTCAAGAAAGCAGTCAGAGAAATTCTATGTAACTATGATATGTTATCCTTTGTCCTTTCAGTCTCCTGTCTTTTTGTCTTTCTAAATACTACCTGTGACATTATCTATCTAGACGTTGCACAGAACTCAAGTTTTGGTTATGTGGGAAAGATAACATGCTAAATGAATTCTTGCATAGCTAGAGGTGATCAGCATTAAGTGTATTACATTAGGAAGCATCAGAGTGGAACTGGTGGTTGGTAAAGTTTTCAGATGATTTAGCATTGGAGCCCTGAGTTGCGATTTCAACAATAACTTAACTAAATGGTTATTGCACTAAATGTTTGTAAACAAATCAAATTGGATGGTGCATACCATTGTTATGACGTTGAAGGCATGTATTGTACCCTTAAGAGAAAGAGAATGCTGTTCTGAACTGAGAGATTACAATCACTTGTGTATATGACTAGATGGCAATCCCAGTGTGTTAAAGTGGAGATTTGAGACAGCGCAGGGAATCCCTTGTGGACTCAGACCTGTAAAAGCCTCTCTCTTGGTTCGTCCTAGAGATTGTATTCTTTGGAAGTCTGGAATAAAAACCTCCTACATATAGTTTTGTTTAATTTTAGTCATCCCCTTTATTCACTAATAGCATCACTGTTACAACAGAACACTGATACCTATAAGCTAAACTAACTACGTTCTAATAACCTGGTAAGTAAGGACAAGGGCAACTTTATCACTATTGTGGGATGGAAGAGAGGAAGTGAGGGCGGAAGTGTGGGAGATGGTTGGACCTGAGGGCCCTGTCAACAAACATGCTGGGGAATCCTCAGTTGAGGAAGAAGACATTTTGGAGGCTCTCTCATCGAAGTTGGCCTCATTGGAGCAAATCTTTGAAGAGAAAGTGAGGTCTGGAGATCAGAGATGGAAATGTGTTGCTGGAAAAGCGCAGCAGGTCAGGCAGCATCCAGGGAACAGGAGAATCGACGTTTCGGGCATTCCTGAAGAAGGGCTAATGCCCGAAACGTCGATTCTCCTGTTCCCTGGATGCTGCCTGACCTGCTGCGCTTTTCCAGCAACACATTTCCATCTCATTGGAACAAATGCTACTGAGACGTAGGAGTTGGGAGAATGGAATGGATTCTTTACAGGTGCAAGGATATATAGTCCAGATAGCTGTGGAACTTGGTGGACTTATAAGTGGATTTTAGTTGCTAGTCTATCCCCACTAATGGAAACAGATGTTGAGGAAGGGAGGAGTTAGAGATATAGACCAGGTGAAAGTGAGGGCTCGGTGGAAATTGGAAGCGAAATTGATTAACTTTCCTATACAAGCTCCCTCTCTCACCTGTTTTCCCCAGCTGAAGCCACAAAAGCCATTGACATCCAGAAATCATGTTTTTAATTGCATTGATAACATGGCAGACTGTATCACATGTGCATCCAGGAGCAGTGTTGTAAGTATAAGATTAATGAGATTTTCCAGTGCTAAATCCTAACATTTTTCAGTACTTTTTACAGAAAAAGGTTAGGCTATTGTAAGATCCAAACAAATTGAAGAGACAATATTTTCTCCTCCTTTTATTGTCACTACTTTTTTGGCCAATTGTCTGTTTGAAGGTAGAGATAGGATTATAGAGGAGCCTCCTGAACTTCTCAAAGTTCTCCTGCACTGAAATGTGGGATTTGTGGGTGTCCTCCCTATGATTCACTGTGTAGTGTTTAGTTTCATCATTATTAAATGTTTGGTTCACTAAAATCTGGAATAAAATGTAGGTGTCTTTGGCTTCATGGTGTGTTTTGAACTTGTGTCTTCTTCGCATTGGTCCAAGCTTCTGAATTGTGACTGTACCATTGCTATTGCACACACTCCTACATATGATCAGGGTTTTTGACTTTGTGTGCCCCAACATTGCTGCTAAATAGTGATTGTTTTCAGATTGTGGATCTCAGGGTTGGGTCACTTCCAAGTCCAGTAATGCAAGGGAGTGAATTGAGGTCAGATGTTTCAGTGATTTTATAGTTCACCTGTGTGTTAATTTCCTGCACATTAGGAACATAGGGAATAGGAGCCGGACCAGCCCATTCAACCCCCTTAAGTCTCCTCTTCTATCTAATTAGATTGTGGGTGATCTTCAGTCTGTGACATATTTTCCCCTTATCACCCCTGTCTCTGCCTGTAATGGCCCCACATATGTCTTTGCTCATCTGATTACATCTCTCTTATATGCCTGCGAAAGCTGTTACAGTCTGTAGTTTTTTGCTAGCTTGCTATTGTGTTCTATTTTCTCTGCCTTAGTTTCTTGATCCTCCTTTTGCTGAATTCCAAACTGCTCCTACCCCTCAGGCTTACTGTGTTTGGCAACTTTGATCGAAATAATCTTCAACTTTTCTTGTTAGCTGTGTTTGGATATCCTTTCCTGTGATTCTTTTTGCACTGCAAAGGAATGTTCATTTATTGTAAATGATATTTTAACTTTTCATAAAGTACTTTTTTTTAAAGTAGCATTCCTGGCCTACAAACCCAATTTTCCAATTATAACATAGGCTTGAGTTCTAATACAATAGCGCCTCGACTTACAAACTTAATCCATTCCGGGACCTGCTTTGCGAACCGAAAAGTTCGTGAACTGAATCAATTTTCCCATTGTTCAGATATTTCCGGAGTCTTTTCTCTTTTTTGTCTCTTGGAGGTTGGTGATGCCACAAGAAAACGATCCAGAGAAACTTATTTTTTTCTTTGTTGCAGAATTTTCCAAAAATGGCACGTCACATTGTCATTTAAAATGTTCACTGCTCTGTTGGTCACAGTTTTGTTAGGGTGATGCCTCTCAACAAAAGCCTGCACTTCACTCCATTTGCTACAAATGTCTTTGATTTGAACACTTGATACATCTTCCCTCTCTTCTTCCTCCTCTCCAGAATGCTCCTGCTGCATAACCTTCACCTGCTCCTGTTGCAATTCATCAAGATCTTCTGTGCTGAGTTCTTGTCTGTGGTCCTCCACCAGCTCCGCTACATCATCCTCATCGACCTCCAAGCTCATATTTTGGCCCAGGGTCACAATCTCGTTCACTACATTTACTGATGTCTCCTCCTCAAAACCTTCGAAGTCTCTCTCAGGTACACAATCTGGCCAAAGTTTCCTCCAGGCCGACTGCAACATACGGAAAGAGACCTCGTTCTATGCCTTATCAATAAGGCTTATACAGTGGAGGATATTGAAGTGGTCCTTCCAGTACTGACCAAGGGTCAAATATGTGTCTTGGTGACCTGGAAACACCTGGCGAACAGAGCCTTCGTATATAATTTTTTGAATTTGCAATGACATTCTGGGCCATGGGTTGGATGAGAGGAGTGGTGTTGGGAGGAAGGAACTTTGCTTTTATGAAGTCGTATTTGATGTCCCAAGTCGTCTTCCAAATTTGGAGGATGGGCAGGAGCATTGTCCATTACTAGAAGACACTTAAGTGGCATATTATTTGTGTCAAGATATTCCTTGACAGCAGGTGCAAAAACTTCCGTCAACCATTCCATAAAAATCATTCAGGTGACCCAAGCCATGCTATTCGCCCTCCACATTATTGGGAGTTTAGCCTTCAACACATTATTGCGTTTAAAAACGCGAGGATTTTCAGAGTGGTAGACTAATAGAGGCCTAATCTTGCAATCCCCACTTGCATTCGCGCACAATAAAAGAGTTAACCTGTCCTTCCTTGGTTTGTGGCCCGGTAGTGCCTTCTCCTATTGGGTTATGTAGGTCCTTTTGGGTATTTTTTTTTCCAGAAAAGTCCAGTTTCATCACAGAGACATAACCTTCATCTTCGACAAACTTATTGAATTCCTTCACAAAGTCCTCTGCTGCCTTTTTGTCTGAACTAGCAGCTTCTCCATGCTTTATTACATTCAGGATTCCAGTTCGTCGATGAAATTTATCAAACCAGCCTCTGCTGGCTTTAAATTCTTCAACGCCAGCAGTACTTGTACTCGGCGGTGTCGCCAACAAATCACGGTGTGTGTAGAGCCTTCTCGCAGATTATAGTCTCATTAACACTATCTCCAGCAAGCTCTTTTTGATTTATCCAAACTAATAATAATTTTTCAACCCCGTCTAACAATTTAGGCCTTTGCTTCGTTAAAATAGTCACTCCTTTAGCCACGTCAGCTGCCTATAGTGCCTCTTTGTTCTTTAGAATAGTACAGATAGTCAATTTCGCCATGTCGTACTGCATAGCGAGATCAGATACGTGAGCATCATTCTCGTGATTAGCTATTATTTCCTTCTTCGTTTCTACAGTAATACGTTTAGGCTTCTTCACACCATTATCAGTACCACTTTTCACTTTCTTGGGAGCCATAATGAGGGCTAATTTAATGCAAAAAACAAAAAAAAGCATAAGAATGCTTGGACATTGGATGTTCACAGCACGCGTGCCAAAGACCAACTGAATGAGATCAGGCGAGGCCCAAGAACTTTTGCATTCAAAGTGCGCGTAGAAAGCAGAACAATGACAATGAAACCACGGGCTTTTTGCATTCGTACCTTTGTTCGTACCTTGAATTTCGTACGTACGTTGAAGCAAAATTTTACTTACAATCCTGTTCGTAAACCGATTTGTTCATGAATGGGGTCATTCGTGTGTCGAGGCGCTACTGTATATAACTCTGGCACGTAATGGTAATGGCAGAGGTTGGTTAACGATTTTTTGTAACTCAGATTTAAGAACAAAGCTAATTCTAACAAAAGGTGATTTGGAGGTAAAAAACCTCGGATAATTGAATTAAAATCTTAAGATATTATGGTATCATTGCCCACTCCGATTTTCTAAATGGCAGAATGATACAAGCATGTGGATCTACATTATTTCATCAAAGAGGTGACAAGACATAGCTTTGGCACTTTTCTACCATGCAAAAACAGGATAAACTTTTTTTTTAAAGAATTCAAGAGATGTGACTTAAAAGTTCAGGTAGATAGGATGGTGAAGAAGGCATTTGGTATGCTTTCCCTTATTGGTCAGAGTATTGAGTACAGGAGTTGGGAGGTCATGTTGCGGCTGTACAGGACATTGGTTAGGCCACAGTTGGAATATTGTGTGCAGTTGGGGTCTCTGTCCTATTGCAAAGATGTTGTGAAACTTGACAGGGTTCAGAAAAGATTTACAAGGACGTTGCCAGGGTTGGAGGATTTGAGTTATAGGGAGAGGTTGAACAGGCTGAGGCTGTTTTCCCTGGAGCGTCGGAGGCTGAGGGATGACCTTACAGAGGTTTATAAAATCATGAGGGGTATGGATAGGGTAAATAGATAACGTCTTTTCACTGGCGTGGGGGAGTCCAGAAATAGAGAGTATAGGTTTATGGTGAGAGGGGAAAAATATATAAGAGACCTAAGAGGCACTTTTTTCACTCAGAGAGTGGTACGTTTATGGAATGAGCTGCCAGAGGAAGTGGTGGAGGCTCGTACAATTGCAACATTTAAAAGGCACCTGGATGGGTAAATGAATAGGAAGGGTTTGGAGGAATATGGGCCGGGTGCTGGCAGGTGGGACTAGATTGGGTTGGGATATCTGGTCGGCATGGATGAGTTGGACCGAAGGATCTGTTTCCGTGCTGTACACCTCTATGACTCTCTAACCTAGGAGAGTAGGGTACCAGCTCTTCATGTGTCCCAGCAGGCTACTCCAATGTACTGATACAAAGTGGCTTCCTTTTCACAAAAGTTTTTTTAAAAAACACTGCATCCTAATTAGATAACAGTGAAAGACAAAAATTCGTAAGGAAGAAAAGTTAATTGACCTGTCTATGTGTGCTTGACTGATCAGTCCTACAGACCTTGAGCTATCAATCAGGTGGGAAAAAGAAATCCAGCCAAGTTAGGCGTCTGCTGGTGAGATAAGTTCCTATAAAGAAGTGCCAGTCTAAATTAAGTGGGAGATGTTATAAGGTAACCTTGCACAGCTTGCTGTCTAATATCACTGTTTTACGAAATGGCTTCTTAGCAAAGAGGGAAAACCTTTGACCATAAAATGGCTTCCTGACAGATTGTGTCAAAATCTCTTCAATGTTAGGTTTAGAATAATTTTAAGCTGGGAGCAGATTCCTGCTTTTGTCGTAAGTACGGAATCATTCTGTACTTGAGGTTGAAATGTTACTGCAAGGTTGTATTTAAAATGATTAATTAGTCTCGAATTAAACATGCCTTCTTTTCAAGTTTGTGATTCAAATTCACATAAGATCTAACTAGTTAGAATTGACAGTGGGGCAATCATGGTCTGTAAAAACAGCAAGTAAGTTAAAGCTTTATCAATATTACCTTTTACAGAGTTTGCATTTCATAACCAGTAATGGCTGCTCAAAATCATCAAAAAGTCTCAAAATGCAATTAAATTCAATCCATAGCAAGTAAGCACAAAGAGTTAATTTTCTACTGGCTCCAACAGCCTCAGCACTAAAATAGTCTGTCTCTCTCTCTCGTGTCCTTTTGAGCTCTCAAGTCAGCAAAGATTTTTTTCTCTCTGTGTCTGCCCTGCTGTGCAAGGGGTGATAAGAATCCATTATAATGACTGTTAATTACAAAATTTTGATAGTGTTTGATTCTGACCCTGAAATTCGGTACTGTCATTAATTTCACAAGGGAATGGCTGTGAATGTTATCACTTGGTGTCCTGTTCACACAGATTCACTGATGCTAAGGCAAATGTTCTTAATTGTCTTATCACTTGGTAAGCACAGGTGCCCCTATCTTCTGCATTCCATACGTTCCCTCCCACTTCTGAGATTTCCTGCCTGCCTTTTCGAGTGCAGTAGATATGTTCTATAATTTAGCATTACATGTTAGTCTAAATGTTTGAAGACAAGGTTTAAGGCTATAGACTTTCTCATTTCCTCCTTTTGTCATTTAATGACAACTACTTGGCTTTTACAAATATAATTAGTTCATTCAGTTGATTTGTATTCTTACTAAGTCAAGTGTCTCCTCTGGCAAGTCATCATCTGGAGGAGCAGAATCTGGAAAATACTGGATTTCAGCATGGAGTTCAGGCACAGAGGTAGAGGGGGAGACGTGGGTCAGTTAATCAGATTCTTCTTTGGCTTAGGTGAAAAGCAATGTACGGTCCATTTCATGCATAAAAGAATGTCAGTGTATAGTCCTAGGATGAGACCATGGATTATCAGTACATCCCACACGATCCGTCCACACAGCGACCATAGCCAGCAAGTAAAACTCCATCCACATGAATCGGACGACAGTGGGGCAAGTATCTTCCCTGCATCTTGACCCATTTTGTCGATAACATCTGTGTCATCCAAAATGTCTTTCGAGAAATCATTGATGTAGGTGCAATACTGCGGGCCAACAACTGAACAAATGCCTCCTCCTTTAGCAAGGAGGAAAGCTAGCATTAGCCGATTCTGAAGTGTCATCATCGAAGTCTCCTGTACCTCTTTGTTCACCAGTTTCAAAGCGTGGGTAATCAACTTGGCAAGTTTTTCACATACGCAAGGTCACTTATCTGATCGAGGGACATCTCAACACTCCAGCCAGGATTAAGACCTCCCAGCAACCTGGACCATCAGGTTTGTTGATGGAAGAAGTTGTATCAGTCCCATTTTGTTTCTCCTCTATTTTTTTGTTCCGTACTGATTCGCCTGTTGGTGGGCATTTCATTCATCACCTACTTCAGGCATTTCATGGTGCAGAGTGAAAAGTGGTAAGGACATCAGAATGATGGAAGAGTGAGCAGATAACACATGCATCGGGGGTTTAGCTTGAGTAAAGAAACCATTACTAACAGAAGGAGGAGTAGGAGTGCATAGTATTTTTGGTCTTTCTTCATCTTTCCAGCTTGTTTTGTTAATTACTGTAGCTACTGAATACAGGAAACATGTAAAGGTATTTCTGTCAATGGCGGTGGGTTGGATAGGAGGGGATTCTATCGAGAAGGTACAGGTGGTCAGTTTCATGGAAATATGTGCCTTACAGTTTGGTGATTTCGCTACTATGTGCTCAATATTGCAATCTGTATGGTTCATTTTGAAAGGGGAACAGACAAGCATCTCAAGGTAGCAATTTTTGGTTGCCGGAATGGACGAGGTTATGGAATTGTGCCATCTTATGATGACTGGCATAGAAGTGTTGCGAGGATGACAGTAAGGTCAAGAGTGATATTTGGATACACAATGTGAGTAGTTTAAATGGTTTTTGGCTGGGCAGTTGCATTCATAACTTCCAATGGTGTTAATACAGTTTTAATTTATACAGTCTCATTGGAGTTTTAGCCGGTCTAACTTATCACAGACGGGTTGGTTATATTTGGGCGCATGTACTTGGGTTGGACTTTCATTGGATGCCTGTATCAGTACTAACACTAGGACTGAGGGCACTACAAGCTTGCAGTGTCCTTTGTAAACCCATGTTGAATGTCCTTCTACCTTTACTGCAGTTTCAGTTGTCAGAAGAATTTGATAACTAGGAGCCCAGTTTTTCATGATTAAAGTCTTTCAATAGTACGTAGTCACCAGGGTTAATGTCTTTAAACGTTGGAGCTCTTTCTTCTTCCTTTCCTGGTACTCGGTGGGCTTCTTTGACCTGTTGATGATAAGACTGCAATGCTCTGGTTAGCTTAATCAGGTACCTGTGCATCTCCTCTGCCATGACGTGCACATCAACAGGGTGTTGGGCAGTTAACGGTGCAGACCAGGGAGTCCTCAGGGGTTTTCCATATATCAGTTCAGCCGCCGAGAATCCCATCTTTTTCTGTGTCATGGTTCTCATATTAAAAAGGGCAATTGGGAGTACTTGCAGCCAATCAAGGCCCGTTTTTTCTACCAACTTGCTTAGCTGATCATTTAGGGTATCATTGGCTCTTTCTACAATTCCCGCTGCTCGGGGGTGGTTGGCACAATGGAATTTTTGATTCATAGTCAAGCTTTTACATAGTTCCTTTTTAAGCTTTGCACAGAAGTGGGGGCCATTATCAGCAGAGACCATTACTGGTATTCCAGATCTGGGTATGATTTCCCTTAACAGAATTTTACAACGAGTTGTTGCTATGTAGTTAGTACAGGGATAAGCTTCAAGCCATTTACTAAATACGTCGTTTTTCACTAAGCAATATTTATAACAATGGCATCTAGGTAACACTATAAAATCGAACTGGATAGTATCAAAAGTTGCACTTAGCGAGGGAGTTTCACCTGGTGGACACTTTGCACCTTTCCCAGGATTATACTTTTGACAAATTAGGCAATTTACAGCTGCTTGTTTTGCTTTTTCTTGCAGGTGGGGATTCCACCAACTTTGGAGAATTCTTTCCACCATTCCCTCCTTGCTTATGAATATAATCAACTAGAATAGGCAAAAGCGAGTCAGATCTGACTGGCGTAACCCAAAGCTTAATAAAACTATTTACATAACAACCATGGTTCAACCATCTTTGTTTTTCCTCATCAGAGGTGTCCCCCTGATGGGTCTGTATTTGCTCTAGGTCAGGCATGGTCAGGATATCAGAAGAGGAAATAGGAGAGTCTCCTCTTGGTTTCCTATTCGTCATTTGAGTAACCACGTCTTTTTGGTCAAAAGCTGCTTGCTTAGCAGCCGTATCAGCTGCTTTGTTGTCTTTAGTGACATCAGAAGCACCAGAGAAGTGAGCAGAGCATTTGATAATTGCCAATTGAGAGGCAAATTGAATAGCACTGAGGAGATTAGCAGCTTTCAGGATAGGGGTTCCTGCTGAGGTAAGGAAACCACGCTGCTGTCAGAGTTGACCAAAATTATGGGCACATCCAAAGGCATAGCAGGGATCAGTACAGATATTAGCTGACTTTCATTTGCACAGGGTGAGAGCAAGGATTTCAGCTTGCTGGGCGGAACAGAGTGGGTCGACAGAATATGCTTCGAGTGTATGGGACAAAGTGACAATCACATATCCTGACATGCGTTTGCCCTCTGGAGAAATAGAAGAACCATCACTGACATAACGTGTAAGGTCAGAATTAACAAAAGCCTAATCCATATGATCAGAACGTGGTTTAGTAACAAGGTAATTTATGAGAACACAATCATGGGGAGTATCAGGCAGTTCAAGAGGTTCTTCCTGCAGGAATGTAATGGGGTTAAAGTTAGAGCAATATTTAAGGAGAGAAGTGGATTCTAAGTGGAGTATGTTTAGAGATAAGCAAGGATCCTGCAGAATGGGAAGTACAGACTTGCACATTTTGATGCAAAGTTATATTAGAGGCAACCAATCCCATTGTATGGATGGCTGGGAGAATCTGGGTGTAGTTTTAAAATAATCATGTAGAAGCCACGTGTACTTTTATCTTGAATGAATTAAATGTGGTACCAGTAGAATGCCACAGGCTGTAAATACTAATTAGGAGGCAAAGTTGTAATTGTCTAATCCTTCTAATCGGAATTTTAAATTGTATTAGTTTGAATTTGACTTGCACTTATGGTTGTTTTAAAGTTGAACTGAAGTACATTTTTTGAAAAACTGGCAAGATTTTGGTTCTTTCAGCAGTGCATCATTTTCTTTCATCGTCTGGTTAAAGAGTACAAACTGGTTTTAAAAGCAGCAGTTAGATTTGATCAAAATCAGTGGCCTTAAGTTCACTCATCAGTGCAATTGTAACACTCCTAACACACGGTGACAAATGATTCGTTGGGGGAAGGGCATGGGTTTCAGCACGTCGGTCCACAGAGTAGGGAGAAGGGTTCAGGCAACGTTTTGTTTTATGAAGCGTGTTCGCTGTAGCCGTACTGTGGGTGAGTTTTGAGGACGTTGGTTGACAGGAGGAGAGGCATAAAATATTTCCTTCTCCAAATCAGAATCCCATTCCTCATCCTCAGATGGATCAGTATTCTTTATGGGTCTTTGGGAGAGGGGAGGGTGGGGTAGAAGGAACAGTCTCTGTCATTCGTCCTGTCCTGCGCGGCTGCAGCCTGTTCTAATCCACCGGATTTCCTTTTCATTAGGGTTCCTGACGTTTCAGTTTAGGTTCTAAGTCTTTGCTTTCCTTTTATTTCTAGCCAATTCCAATTCTGCTTCTAAATCATATGCTTCATATTTGCGTTTTAGTTCTGTCCAATCTAATTCAGATCCTTCCTCAGTTAATGGACTAATTCCCCATTTAATACAGTTTTGTCTCCATGATGATCGCATGGATTTTTCCCATTTTTCCCTAGCTACCTTTTTCCATGCTGATGTGGTTTCTTTCCGCTTACTTCCCTTTCTTTTTTCCCAAATCCATTGTTCATACAGTCATAGAGATGTACAGCATGCAAACAGACCCTTTGGTCCAACCGTCCATGCCGACCAGATATTCCAACCCAATCTAGTCCCACCTGCCAGCACCTGGCCCATATCCCTCCAAACCCTTCCTATTCGTATACCCATCCAAAATGTCTTTTAAATGTTACAATTGTACCAGCCTCCACCACTTCTTCTGGCAGCTCATTCCATACGCGTACCACCCTCTGTGTGAAAAGGTTGCCCCTCAGGTCTCTTTATATCTTTCCCCTCTCACCCTAAACCTATGCCCTCTAGTTCTGGACTCCCCGACCCAAGGGAAAAGACTTTGTCTATTTATCCTATCCATGCCCCTCACAATTTTGTAAACCTCTATAAGGTCACCCCTCAGCCTCTGATGCTCCAGGGAAAACAGCCCCAGCCTGTTCAGCCTTTCCCTATAGCTCAAATCTTCCAACCCTGGCAATATCCTTGTAAATCTTTTCTGAACCCTTTCAAGTTTCACAATACCTTTCCAATAGGAAGGAGGCAATAGTCCAACAGTGGCCTAACCAATGTCCTGTACAGCCGCAACATGACCTCCCAATTCCTGTACTCAATACTCTGACCAATAAAGGAAAGCATACCAAACACCTTCTTCACTTTCCTATCTACCTGCACTTTTGAATCACATCTCTTGAATTCTTAACACTCCCTAGGACCTTACCATGAAGTGTATAAGTCCTGTTAAGATTTGCTTTCCCAAAATGCAGCACTTCGCATTTATCTGAATTAAATTCCATCTGCCACTTCTCAGCCTATTGGCCCATCTGGTCAAGATCCTGTTGTAATCTGAGGTAACCTTCTTTGCTGTCCACTACACCTCCAATTTTGATGTCATCTGCAAACTTACTAACTATACCTCTTATGCTCGCATCCAAATCAAAAAAAGTAGAGGACCCAGCACCGATCCTTGTGGCACTCCACTGGTCACAGGCCTCCAGCCTGAAAAACGACCCTCCACCACCACCCTCTGTCTTCTACCTTTGAGCCAGTTCTGTATCCAAATGGCTAGTTCTCCCTGTATTCCAGGAGATCTAACCTTGCTAACCAGTCTCCCGTGGGGAACCTTGTCGAACGCTTTACTGAAGTCCATATAGATCACATCTTCTGCTCTGCCCTCATCAATCCTCTTTGGTACTTCTTCAGAAAACTCAATCAAGTTTGTGACACATGATTTCCCATGCACAAAGCCATGTTGATTATCCCTAATCAGTCCTTGCCTTTGCAAATTTTAATCACTAGAGTTAAATCATGTGTGCCTCTTAGAGGCCAATCCTTATTTTGTTGAGCAGCTGCGACCGATGTTTCCCTTAATTGTTTCTCATAATTAGGATACAGACATTATTTCTGTTAGGGGACATTTGTCTTTCATCTTATCTCGAGTTATGCCCTACTTTAAATCTTCACAAAATTACTGATCTACAAGGGCTCCAATCCCAATCACTACAGGGCACAGACACAAAACACAAACCATCACTCACCAACAAACAAATGTGCGTCCAAACCAAATCTCAAAAAGGGTTAAACTTTCTGGAAGCTGCAGAGAGTTAGCGCTAAGTCTCTGTGTGCCTGTCTTGCTTCCTTGCGCTCCCTCTCTCTCACACACACATACACACACGAACATTTTAGAAGATAACAACCCCACAACAAACAATAAGACTAATTATTTCTGCAAAGCATTCTCAACATTCTAAAACTTGACAGTTTCGTGTTTTTAGTACCTATTTAAACAATCTCATTTAAGGTTCCATCAAAGAATTGTAAGAGTGAAATGGGGGAAGCGACACAACAATACAGACTGAGAGCAATCAAGGTATAATCTTACCTTGTGGGCCCATTGGTCTCGGCTCTGACTCTTAGGTAAAGCTCCGCTTTTCCAGTTTCACTCAAACATAGCCCTTGTTGGAACCCTGCTTGCAGCGCCAAATTGTTAAAGTGGAGATTTGAGATGGACTCAGGCCTGTAAAGCCTCTCTCTTGGTTCGTCCCGGAGGTTGTACTCTTTGGAAGTCTGGAATAAAAACCTCTTACAGACAGTTTAGTTTAATTTTAGTCATCCCCTTTATTCACTAATACCATCACTGTTACAACATAACACTGATACCTATAAGCTAAACTAGCTAGGTTCTAATAACCTAGGAAAGTAAGGTACCAGCTCTTCAAGTGCCCCAGCAGGCTACTCCAATGTACTGATACAAAATGGCTTCCTTTATACAAAAGTTAAAAAAAAACACTGCATATTCTTAATTAGATAGAGAACAATGAAATACAGGAATTCGTAAGGAAGAAAGGTTAATTGACAGGTCTGTGTACACTTGAGTGATCACTCCTACAGGCCTTGAGCTATCCATCAGGTTGGAAAAACAAATCTAGCCAAGTTAGGCCTCGGCTGGCTAGATAAGTTCCAATAAAAAAGTGCCAGTCTAAATTAAGATGTCATAAGGTAATCTTGCGTAGCTTGCATGTCTGATATCATTGTTTTACAAAATGGCTTCTTAGCAAGGAGGGAAAACCTTTGACCATAAAATGGCTTCCTGACAGATTGTGTCAAAATCTCTTCAATGTTAGCTGGGAACAGATTCCTGCTTTTTATCTTAAGCACGGAATCATTCTGTACCTGAGGTTGAAATGTTACCGCAAGGTTGTATTTAAAATGATTAATTAATCTCGAATTAAACATGCCTTCTTTTCAAGTTTGTGATTCAAATTCACATAAGATCTAACTAGTTAGAATTGACAGTGGGGCAATCATGGTCTGTAAAAACAGCAAGTAAGTTAAAGCTTTATCAATATTACCTTTTACAGAGTTTGCATTTCATAACCAGTAATGGCTGCTCAAAATTATCAAAAAGTCTCAAAATGCAATTAAATTCAATCCATAGCAACAGCACAAAGAGTTAATTTTCTACTGGCTCCAACAGCCTCAGCACTAAAATGGTCTCTCTCTCTCTCTCTCTCGTGTCCTTTTGAACTCTCAAGTCAGCAAAGATTTTTTTCTCTCTGTGTCTGCCCTGCTTGCAAGAGGTAATAAGAATCCATTATAATTGACAGCATCTAACTATTAATTACAAAGTTTTTGATAGTGCCGAGTTTCGTTTCAGAGTCAGAATCAAACACCGTCATTAATTTCACAAGGGAATGGCTGTGAATGTTATCACTTGGTGTCCTGTTCACACAGATTCACTGATGCTCTTAATTATCTTACAGCATCATGTTATCACTTGGTGAGCACGGGTGTCCCTATCTTCTGCATTCCTTAAGATCCCCCCTTTTTCTAAGCCTTCCTGCTGGTCTATTTTCTAGTGCAGTAAATGTGTTCTATAATTCAGCATTACACGTTAGTCTAAATGTTTAAAGACAAGTTTTAAGGCTATAGACTTTCTCATTCCCTCCTTTTGTCATTTCATGACAACTACTTGGCTCATACAAGTATAATTAGTCCATTCAGTCAACTTGTATTCTTAATAAGTCAAGTGTCTCCTCTGGCAAGTCATCGTCTGGAAGAGACCAGTTTTAAGGCTTTCTCAAGTGAGTAACAGGAAAAATGGAAAAACGTAACATTTGGCTGTGAAATGGATACCTGAGTTTTGGTTGCTGTTTTGACAACAATTCAAATTTAACCAATCAGTTTACATTATGCCCCAGGATACTAAAACCCAATCAAGTTTGAATTTATTGTTTTACCAATATCTAACCAATAAGAGAATCTGATGTTGGTGGAGGGAGGGTGAGAGAGTATAGAATGAGGACATTTTGAAAATTGGTCAGAGATCAACTGCCATAAAGAAAGAAACTGGAGAGCTAATTGCCCATCTTGTAATAAACATCAAGATGATGACCCAGGGAGAAGTCAGCAGAATCAGAAGGAAATTACAGATTCGGAAGACTGGAAAGAAGACATCATAAGAGACTGTATGGAATTGAAGCGATTAGGTTGTTGTAATGTTTAATAATTGTGTAAGTGGAGCAGCATTTTAATAGAGTTGGGGTCAGATATTAATTTTAAGAAAAAAGGGGCTCAGATTTGTTATTAGTTTCTGTTGGTGTTCATTGTCAGAGTTAGGAGAATAAATTGTTATTTTTCCTTTAAATAGTGAAAATCAAAGATTCTCTTTCACTCACTGACACTTTTATGAGGTGAGGCGAGCTTTTCTGGAGTATTAGTTTTAATTAACAGAGGGTTCAACCTCCACGTTATAACAGTTTGGGGACTCGTCACCTGGGATTTGGACAGGTTTAGACAGATCTGGATGGCTTTGGAAAGATTTGAACGGATTTAGGGTACAAAATGTCCCAGCAGAGTTAAACACGTTTAGCAATTAGTGTCCTAGATCTTTAAATAAAATTTAGGTGAGAAAAATCTGTTTAATTTCAGCTACTTGTAGTTGGTTAGATTAGTGTGAGAGAAATGGCACTTTCAGTTACTAAATGTTTTTTGGATATGGAAGAAGTGACTTTGGGAGTTTACAAAAGGTGAGCAAGGCAAAGCTGCTACAATTGGCAGACAAACTGGAGCTGGAATTGCCTGTGTCTCTGAAAAAAGATGAAATTATTATGGAAATAGCTGAACATTTAAATGTGCTGGAAAAGCCATTAGAATCTTTGGAAATGGCTAAAATTTAATTGCAGATGAAAGAGCTTGAGTTAGAGCAGAATCAAAGGACGAGAAGATTCTTAGCGGAACAAAGCGGAAGAAAGGGAGAGAGACAGAGGAGAAGCAAGACAGAGTTTGAACTGAAGAAGTTGTGAATTAGGCAGGAAATCAAGTTAACAGGATGGTGATGAAGGGAAAAGGTAAACGTGTACAAATGTGTCAAGACACAGCAACATTTCAATGAGAAAGCTATCAAAGTATTTTTTACTTCTTAGAAAAATTGGCTCTGTGGATGGAGTGGCCAGAGAACTTGTGGGTAATGCTAGTTCAAGCAAAGCTGGTAGGTGGGGCCAGTGAGGTGTTTGCAGCGCTGTCAGATGAGGGTTAAGAGATTCTGGAGATGTCAAACAGGCTATTTTGAGTGTCTATGAATGGGTACCAGAAGTGTATATACAGCGTTTCAGAAACATAAAGGAGGAATCAGGTCAGACGTTAAGTTTGAAAGAATTAAACACAGCAAATTTGATAGATGGGTGTGGGCCTTAAAAAATAGACAAGGCTGAGGGGTGACCTCATGGAGGTTTGTAAAATCGTGGGGGTCATGAATAGGATGAATGGACAATTTTTTTCCCCTCGGTTGGGGGAGTCCAGAACTAGAGGAAATAAGTTTAGGGTGAGAGGGGAAAGATATAAAAGAGATCTAAGTTTTTCATGCAGAGGGTGGTATGTGTATAGAATGAGCTGCCAGAGGAAGTGGTGGAGGCTAGTACAATTGCAACATTTAGAAGGCATCTGGATGGTTATATGAATAGGAAGGGTGAATAGAGATATGGGCCAGGTGCTGGCAGGTGGGACTAGATTGGATTGGGATATTTGGTTGGCAGGATAATTTGAACCGAGGGGTCTGTTTCCATGCTGTTCATCTCTATAATTCTATGACATATTGGGCTCTAAGAGAGATTATTCTGCTGGAGGAGTTTAAAAACTGACTTCCAGAGATGATAAGTACTTATGTGGCTAACAGAAAGTTCAAAGAGTGAGACAAGATGCAGAGGCGGTAAATGAACACGCATTAGTGCATAAAGTGAAATTTTGCTTCTGACTAGAATTTAATCTGCGTCGGGAGATTTATCACTACAGAACAAAGAGCAGAGGGTGTGATGGATGCAGGTATAGTTACAATGTTTAAAAGACACTTGGATATGTATATGAATAAGAAATGTTCGGAGGGATATGGAGCAACATGGGCAGGTGGGACAAATTCAGTTTAGGATTATGGCCGGCATGGACTCGTTGGACCGTAGGGTCTGTCTCTGTGCTGTATGACTCCATGAGCTGGAGTTTGTTACTATCATAAAGTTCTGATTTATGATCAGAAAGTTAATGTTGAACACTTTTGTATCTGTCATTTGCAGACTAACACTCTCTTAACGCTTGATTGTGATGAGTTGCAGTTCACCCTCCCTTCCAACAGTGGGCCCCCTGCTCGGGAGGACCGGGCCTACGGCGGTGCCACGTGACGCAGCTGCGGTTGGTAAAAGGCCCGGAAGTTGCTGGAGCCGGTCCTTTTCTCATCCGCCCGTCCTGTGAGGCGGATAGAAGCCGGAGCCTGAGAAACAAGCAATCTAGCGCCATCCGGCAAAATGGTGAGTCGGCGGCGTCTCCACCGAGTGGGGGATGCGCGCCGGGCACTTCCATCGATATTTCCGCGCAGTATTGAGGCTGGATGGCTCCGTCCAGGCGCCGATATTGCCGCTTTTTCGCAGATGGAGGGGGAAGGGAGGGGGAGAGCCGTTAGTGGGCCCGACAATGGAGGGAGGGGGATGGGCTACGGGCCGCCCGCCCGCGGTGATGCGCAATCACAATGATGGGGAAGGGGGGCGGGAGGGTGAATGTTTCTGCCCGTAACCTGGGCAAGCGGGTAATGGGGGGGGGGGGGGGAGATTTCGGAGTGAGGGTCCGGGGCGGGACGGAGCTGTCACTGGGTTTCCGGACCCTCTGGGTGCGGCTGTGCGTCACTCTGGGCGGGGTGGAATGGGGTATCTGCGGCGAGGCCGGTACCAACCGGAGACCGTTTTACCCCCCCCCTTCCCCCACCCCCGGGGGCTGCACCCCTGTCCCCCGCCGCCACGTGGAGCCCGAGTCCCTGGGCTTCAGGGTGATTGTCGCCGGGGACGTGGCTTCTTCCCCCCCCCCCCCTGTCTGTCTGTCTGTCCATCACCCCCCCGGGCGGGGGGGCCGGCCTCCTTCCTTCCTTCCTTTGCATTTTATTTGGCAGCGGCTTCAGCCTGACTCATCTCGCCCTGTTGGAGAAATGGGATTGATTGCGGCACACGGTGCATTAACGTGATCAGGTTTCCAAAGCGGCTTCTGTGTGTGTGTTTTTTTTACACACGTGATGTGTCAGTTCGACCCCTGATACAGGGTATTGATCATAGTCCCTGATTTCTAAGGTCAATTATGGTATGTTTTGGCTTGAATTTTTTAGTCTTTTTTTTTGCGTATGTTACTTTTTTTTTGCAATGTGGCCTCGGTTTGCATTACTGATTAACTGTGCTGCGTTATAAGTGGTTTAGAGCATTCTGTTCCCTCGTAGCTGCCTGTGTTTTTTTTCTGGTGGCGAAGGGAATAACAGTGGGCTAGTCCTGTTTTTTTTTGGTTCTATTTATGGAATGGGAAAGAGAGTCCAACACAGTTACCTTGGGTTCATATATGACGCAGTGGTTGAGCCAAATTTGTCAGGGCATACCAGTGGTTTACTGATCTGCCCTGACTTCATTTTTAGTCAGGGACTTGGCAGTTGTACTGATATTATATAATCACTTTCTAGGTGAACTTCACAGTAGACCAGATCCGTGCCATCATGGACAAGAAGTCCAACATCCGTAACATGTCTGTGATTGCGCATGTTGACCACGGCAAGTCCACTCTTACTGACTCTCTGGTGTCAAAAGCTGGGATTATTGCTTCTTCCCGTGCTGGTGAAACCAGGTTCACTGACACTCGCAAGGATGAACAAGAAAGATGCATCACCATTAAGTCAACGTGAGTGATTTAATATTTTTCATTTTTAATGAGCTGCACTTTGCTGGTTTTGGGTTCAAGTTAGAGGGTAAATATTTGCTGTAATACTGCAAGGAGATTCTAGAGACGAAAAACTGCAGATGCTGGAATCCAAAATAGACAGGCAGGAGGCTGGAAGAATACAGCAAGTCAGGCAGCATCAGGAGGTGGAGACGTTGACATTTCGGGTGTAACCCTTCTTCAAGACTGCAGGGCTTCAGCCTTTAAGAAGGTTTGCATCCCAAACATGGACTTCCCCACCACCTGATGCTGCCTGACTTGCTGTATTCTTCCAGCCGCTTCCTAGTCTATCGAGGGAATCTACTGCTACATGCCAAAAGGTCTGGTGATGTGTGCATAGCTCTTAACATGATCATGGTCTCATCCTTTTATATGTATGTTTCTTTTCATGTGATCTTGCTGTACTAGAGTACCAATTCTAATAAAACTCTAGTGTTGTGTAATTGCTGCTTTCCTGTTATAAAGCTTGGTGCTAGCTCATTGCTTTAAGGAATAATGTCGTAATTTTGAATTTTTGTGCAGTGCCATCTCCCTGTTTTATGAGCTCAAGGAAGAAGATTTGGCTTTCATCAAACAGTGCAAGGATGGCAGTGGCTTCCTGATCAACCTGATCGACTCACCTGGGCATGTCGACTTTTCCTCTGAAGTAACAGCTGCTCTGCGTGTAACTGATGGCGCCCTTGTTGTGGTAGACTGCGTCTCTGGTAAGCGACAATTATTCCTGTGGCCAACATTTTGCACAAAGACTTTGTTATGAAGTCACTCTCTATCGAGGTATATGGGGCGGTAAGGTGGCCCGGTGGTTAGCACTGCTGCCTCAGTGCCAGGGGCTCTGGTTCGATATCACCTTTGAGTGACTGCGTGGAGTTCGTATATTCTCCCATGTCTGCGTGAACTTCCTGTCCCAGTCCAAAGATGTGCAGGCTTGGTGAAAAGCCATGGAAAATTCATGGACCGAGGGTTGGGAGGTGGGTCTGAGTGGGATGCTGTTTGGGTGGTTTAGTAGACGGTGCTGAATGGCCTGCTTCCACACTGTTTGGATTCTAATCTATTCAATGCAAGCATGATATCAGGGAAACCAGCCTTAAAGTTCCTGAATTTCTTTCAATAATTTTTAAGAACTGTATAGCAGTGCATTTGTGGATAAGGATTTAGGCCAAGCGTTTGATTTTTCTGCTATAATTGTGATATGACATACTGGCTTCAGTTTTGAAACTCCGTTGAGAATTGTACATATAATCCCTCCATTCTGATCTAGCTTTCTTGATGTGTCTAGGTGAAAATTGCTTCAATTATAAGTTTAACCTGATGATTGGAATTGTTGCTTATTTGCAGGGGTATGTGTGCAAACTGAAACTGTGCTGCGTCAGGCTATTGCTGAACGTATCAAACCTGTGCTGATGATGAACAAAATGGACCGTGCCTTGCTTGAACTGCAGCTTGATGTAGAGGAGCTATACCAGACCTTCCAGCGCATTGTGGAAAATGTCAATGTCATCATCTCTACCTACGGTGAAGATGAGAATGGTCCCATGGGAAACATTATGGTAAAGTGGAATTAAAAGGATTTCACAAGATTTTAATCAATCCATTTTGCTGTATTATAAAATGAGCTGTGCATGTCTAATACTAGTGAGTATTCAGTACAAAGAATTGTGGACACTGAAGGTCTGAAACACAAACTGAAAGAGTCATTGGCAGACCTGTTTCTCCAGCAGCATCTGTGGAGACAGAGCAGAGCTAACATTTTGAGTCCAGTGACACTTGCCTCCAAACTGATGAAAGTGTGATTCATTTTTCATTTCATCTGATACTATAGTTCAGTGTACTGGTCCCTGTTTTCTTGTGTTGTCCCCAGAATGTTAACTGACATTTTTCATTCTCCAACTTAATAGCCAATTCCCAGAATTGTATAAACTCTGAGGATTGTTCGTGCTCCCATGTGTAATTAGAGACAAAAAGATTGCAGATACTGGAGTCCAAGGTCAACAAGCAGGAGGCTGGAAGAACACAACAAGTCAGGCAGCATCAGGAGGTGGAAAAGTCAACATTTTGGGTGTAACCCTCCTTCAGCCTTGAAGGGTTACACCTGAAACATTGACTTCTCCACCTCCTGATGCTGTTTGGTTGTCTGTTCTTCCAGCCTCCTGCTTGTTTACCTGTGTGTAATTGGCATCTACCTGATTTTGTTCTAGAAGAACATTTTTATTTGCCTAATGTTTGTATTTGGATTTCAGATCTTTGATAGCTTGTATGGTTGAACCATGCCTTAAGTCTTCTACTCTCTGTCTTCTGTTTTCATGTTTCTGCTGGTCACTTTGGAAGTGAAGGAATGACATCACGAAGGGAGAAACCAAGTTAATGTCTCTGACTTTCCACATGCTGTCAGATTTGAACATTTCCTACTGAACATGCTGTTCGTGAAAGGATGTGACTCTAATCTGTCCAAATGTGCTGTTTCCAGCTAGTAAGGGGAAAATAAATTGAAACATGAGTCTGAGGGGTTCTGAAACCACTCTGCTGTTCAGAGTGGTGTCAGACTTTGATTTGTATGTATTACTTGCTGCTATTTAAGTTCACTTCATCTTCCAAAAATTACAGCTGCTTAACCAATTTCGATTTGTGGCTTTGGAGCTGGACGTGGCTGGATTAAGGAATTTGCAAACCAGGCCATTTTTAAAACAAAAACCATCCATTCTTTGAGCTTCTGTTTAAGCGTGTCTATTTATAGACCACTACCCCTCCCCTCCTTTCCCCCCCCACCCCAAAAAAAAAACTTTCAAAGGAACACGGTCTGTCTATCTAGTTCAGATGTGAATGGCTCTGATGCATGACTAGTGACAGCACCAGCATCTTACCTAATCTGTGGATTGATTCATTATACTAAGTGCCACCAGGCCCACTGATTTTTCTTTCTCCTTTCCAGGTTGATCCAGTTTTTGGAACAGTTGGTTTTGGTTCTGGGCTCCATGGTTGGGCTTTCACCCTAAAGCAGTTTGCAGAAATGTACGTTGCCAAATTTTCTGCTAAGGGTGATACTGCCCTTTCTCCAGAAGACCGTGCCAAGAAAGTAGAGGATATGATGAAAAAACTTTGGGGTGACAGGTGAGTTGCTGATGCCCGGCTCATTTTCCTGTTCTAGAAACCAGTCCAAGTGCAGAAGTACTTGGCTCATTGTTCATGTAGAGAAGCATTTTTATAGGATAAAAGGAAGTAGTTTGGGTCATTGTCTACCTGTACATTCAGATTTTCTTGTGCCATTGAAGCACTGGGGACTCCTGTCCAACAGTTGTCCTCCAGGCCAGTGCCAAGTTATTCCTTTGCATGTAACGTGCCTCTACCTTGTCCTGCTTTTAAATGGTTGAGACTTGCTGTTTGTGACAAGCAATACGTCAAATACACTAGCAAACAGAAGGATTCTTGTAATTAATTTGCATTTACAACTTGAACATTCTTTGTTTCACATACTATTGCCTTAGTTCAAAATGGCTGCTGATTTCTCCTAGTTGTTCTGCGTTGGCTTTTGAAAACTCCTTAATTGTCCCTCACAATTTCAGGTATTTTGATCCGGCTGCTGGTAAATTCAGCAAGTCTGCTACCAATGCTGATGGCAAGAAATTGCCCAGAACTTTCTGTCAGCTGGTCTTGGATCCCATCTTCAAGGTAAGATCATGAACTAATACGTGAGCAAATGTTATTGAGCTTGATGTGATGACCTTTCTGTAATTTCTTCACTTTGACCTGACTGTTCAGTGATGAAAAACAAATGTCTGAAGCTCAAGAACTTGTATATTTTAACTTAGAGTTTGATCTAAACAACAATTGCTTCTAAAAGTAAATGCTGTCACATAGTCCAATATATGGACTTAAGTTATTTCTTTGTAGAGTAATGTTTTTGGTTTTCTTCATAGGTCTTTGATGCAATTATGAATTTCAAGAAGGACGAAATAGAAAAATTGATTCAGAAGCTAGATATAAAGCTGGACAATGAAGATAAATCCAAAGAGGGCAAACCTTTGCTAAAGGTGAGTAGCTTTATGTTCTCAATAGCAAAAATATTGCCTATATTATCATGCTTTATTGCCCATATCAGGATTATGGTTCTGTTGACATACACTCCCCTCAATTCATTTTGATTTGTCATCTTTCTCACGAGTTAGTAGGACTAGTGTGCACTCTTCCTTGCTGCCATATTGAAGAGTTGTTAGACTATTTGGCCTATTTCAAGGATAATGCTCCAGGCCTTAATTTCTTAGTATTGACTCATTTCTCCTGTTGCAAACAATGCTGACTGTTACTTTACCCCTGCTTCTTGGCTGTGATCTTTATTTTTGAAAAATGTTTTCTTGTATGCAGGCTGTTATGCGTCGCTGGTTGCCTGCTGGTGATGCGTTGTTGCAGATGATCACCATACACCTTCCATCGCCTGTCACTGCTCAGAAATATCGTTGTGACCTTCTGTATGAGGGACCTCCTGATGATGAAGCTGCCATGGGTATGTTAAAAATATACTTAGACCAACTATCCAGAAGATACTTTACTCAAATCTGCCAGGCATGTCATGACACATCTGGGGTGTTTTGAGAATTGAAGCTGAACTTCGTGGCCCAGATTTAGGGGTGCTACCACTTTACCATGAGTTCGTTCTTCAACGTATATTAGCTGAGTACCATTTCTTTTGTATGTATCCCTTCACTCTCCAAACAATGAATTATCACTACAAGAGCAAAATATTCTGGTTTTGTTTCTCTAGTGGCATTTGGCAACCTAACAGATGTGGCCGAACAAGCAACATTTCTTATTCTTGTAGCAACTTCCTTAATATGCGAATCCTCTGACACATTTCACTGTGAGCCACTTTATCCCAAATCCACTCCAATGCAAGCCAGACACATTCCTGACATTTGTCAGGAAAAACCCCTCTGTCCTTTTTAAGACCATTGTCCTAATCACATGTCCATCTTTGCAACACTGTACTAAATCTGCTCCTTTACTCAGATTATTTTAGGCACCTGTTGACAGTGCTGACTGATATTATTGAAGCCTGCAGCATTTGTTGCTGTCCTCCATCTTGATGAGACTACAGTTGTCTACTTGCATTAATTGTAGTTGGAAGATAACTTATACTCTCTCTGACCTTTTGAGATAAACCAAATTGATCTTTGTGTTAAAGCTACTTCCAGCTTATCCTTTCTATCCTTCTGGCCTCTTGCATTTTTGATTTTTAATTATTGCATTGTTTTATGTCACCTGTAAACTTGGTGTTGGTGTTCAAACTTTGTTTCAGGTTCCACTTCAGAACTGTTTGTATTACTGCACTGGAGTTAAGTAGAATAGGAGCAGAAGGGCGGCACGGTGGCACAGTGGTTAGCACTGCAGCCTCACAGCGCCAGAGACCCGGGTTCAATTCCTGCCTGAGGCGACTGACTGTGTGGAGTTTGCACATTCTTCCCGTGTTTGCGTGGGTTTCCTCTGGGTACTCCGGTTTCCTCCCACAGTCCAAAGATGTGCAGGTCAGGTGAATTGGCCATGCTAAATTGCCCGTAGTGTTAGGTAAGGGGTAAATGTAGGGGTATGGGTAGGTTGCGTTTCGGCGGGGCGGTGTGGACTTGTTGGGCCGAAGGGCCTGTTTCCACACTGTAAGTAATCTAATCTAAACTAAAGATGCTGTCTAATTCTGGACTGAGCCACAGAAGAAGCATCCTTTCCATGGCCACCTTTTTCAATTTGATTGCCCCTCAGTCTTTAAAACTTCAGTGGAAATGAGCTGAGTCTAGGACCGAGTCTACATAGTTCTTCTGGAACGAGGCTAGGGAAATGAATCAAGTTAGCAGAGAAGTCCTGAAAGAGACACTTGTAGTATTCCAAAATTACTGAATCAAATGACGAAAGGTGGTGAGGAAATTAATATTAATCATCACTGGAGGATAGATGTCAGGGAATCTAATGGGGGTGCTAACAATTGTTTTTCCAGTTTGTATGCAGATCTGAAGTCTTTTGTCACAATATTTTTGAATGTTTTTGCTTTTCTATTTTGTTAATGGATTGTCTTTTAACTATTGAACAAATGCCATCCTTGATTTAACAGTTTACATCAACATGTACCTTGTTTTTGTTTTTTAATGTCTCACACCCCTCAACATTCAGGAACCATGTCTCCATAATGACTATCAGATCATGGCTATTGAAATATCAGTTTATTACTTGATGAGTTCTATATGTTCAGATACAGGATCTTCAGTTTTGTTATTGTAATCTCCAGTCTTGATTTGGTTTATTCCTGGATTATTATCCAGATTAGATCTCTCAGAATGGAGGGAGAACTAGCTACTTGAATACAGAACTGGCTCGAAGGTAGAAGACCAGGAGGGTAGTGGTGGAGGGTTGCTTTTCAGACTGGAGACCTGTGACCAGTGGTGTGCGGCAAGGATTAATGCTAGGTCCACTGCTTTGCATTACTGATTTGGATGTGGATGTGGGAATGATTGGTAAGTTTGCAGATGACACCAAAATTAGAGGTGCGGTGGATTGTGAAGGTTTCCTCAGTACAATGGAATCTTGGTCAGGTGGGCCTAGGAGTGACAGGTGGAGTTTAGTTTAAAACGTGAGGTGCTGCATTTTGAAAAGGCACATCAGGAGAGGGTTTGTACACTTGATTGTAAGGTCCTGAGTGTTGCTGAATAAAGATCTTGGAGTGCAGGTTCATATGTCCTTGAAAGTGGAGTCTCGGGTAGACAGGATAGCAAAAAAGTCTAGATTAGAGTGGTGCTGGAAAAGCACAGCAGGTCAGGCAGCATCCGAGGAGCAGGAAAATCGTTTCTGGCAAAAGTCCTTCATCAGGAATAGAGGCAGGGTGCCTGCAGAGTGGATCTCTTTTGCCCGAAACGTCAATTTTCCTGCTCTTTGGATGCTGCCTGACCTGTGCTTTTCCAGCACCACGCTAATCTAGACTTCTGGTTTCCGGCGTCTGCAGTCCTTGTTTTTACCTAGGATAGTGAAGGAGGCATTTGGTATGCCTGTCTTTATTGGTTGAGTATAGGAGTTGGAAGGCTATGTTGTGGCTGTATAGGACATTGGTTAGGCTACTTTTGGAATATTGTGTGCAATTCTGGTCTTCCTGTTGGAGATGAAAGATGTTGTGAAACTTTTTTCTGAACCATTTCAAGGATATTGCCAGGTTTGGACCTATAAGGCGAGGCTGATAGACTGGGGCTATTTTTTCTAAATATTGGAGGCCGAGGGGTGAGCTTCATCGAGGTTTATAAAATCATGAGTGGCAAGGATAGGGTAAATAGACTGGTCTTTTCCATGGGATGAGGGGGTATCCAGAACTAGATAGTATAGGTTCATGGTGAGCTGGGAATGATTTAAAAGGGGCAGCATTTTCATGCAGAGGGTAGTGCATGTATGGAATCAGCTGCCAAAGGAAGTCATGGGGATGGGTACAATTACAGCATTTAAAAGGCATCTGGATTGGCATATGAAAAGGGGGGCTTTAGAGGGATATAGGCCAAGTGCTGGCAAACAAGACTAGATATAGTTAGAATATCTGGTTGGCATGTGCTGCATATCTCTGACTTAACAGAGATGCAAATACTGGGAGTTATGTGGTTGACGCCAGCAAGTGTAGACCATTCTAACAGTGCTCGCTGCCAGTATCTTAGAGTATGGTAGTAGCCTATACTCTGGAATCCACTTCTCCCAAATTGGTTTTTAGGCCACACATTCATCTCTCCTTTTATGAAAGGATGTTCACAAGGAAATTTGAATGTGGCTGAGGTAATATTCTCAATTATAATATTCTTGAGGACCTACCATTCAATTTGGTGCCTAGTTCTTCATGCACTATGCAAAACCTCTCTCTTAGCTTCACCTATGATTTTGGTACCAAGTTCCCTTTAAGCTGCATGTTTGTGTCCAAGCTTCTCTATTCTGTATCAACCTTTTGGGGCCCACCTAGCTGGAAAGAAAACTAAAGGGAATGCTGGTTGCTACATTTGTGGCCCAGACCATTGCATCCCCTGATCTCCTTTCCAGCCTGAGCATTTGACACTGGACAGGCATGATTGGGATATTATCTCTTTGCAATCCCCTTGCAATACTATACCCTACTACTATATTCTCTCTTGTGCCCCCAGTTGAATGACTTCCTGTCCTATCGTACCATGCTAAACTCCCAGGTCATTTCCTCTGCCCTGAAGCTCTTCCCACCTATCCACTCCACCCCCAACCCCCGACCTATCATCTTCATCCCCTCCCCCTCTCACCTACTGTACTCTATGCTACTTTCTCCCCACCCCCCTCTAGCTTATCTCTCCACGCTTCAGGCTCTCTGCTTTTATTCCTGATGAAGGCCTTTTGCCCGAAACGTCGATTTTACTGCTCCTCGGATGCTACCTGAACTGCTGTGCTCTTCCAGCACCATTAATCCAGAATCTGGTTTCCAGCATCTGAAGTCATTTGTTTTTACCTATTCATCCATGCAACCTCTTCTCTATCCTTACCTACCTTGCACTCTCAGTAATGCCCTCTCTCACTGACCACTTAACCTAGAGTCTGTTGTATAGCACAGAAACAAATCCTTTTTGTCCCACTCATCCATGTTGAACAGATATCCTAAACTGATCTAGTCCCATTTTCTAGCATTTTACCCATATTCCTCTAAAGCCGCCTTATTAATGTACCCATTACTCAGCCTTTTATAAACCTTCTGTAGGGTCACCGCTCAATCTTCAATTCTGACAATGTTCTTTAAATCTTTTCTGAGCCCTCAAATTGAACAACATGTTCCCTTTAGCAGGGATACCAGAATTGAATGGAGTATTGTAGAAGTGGCCTAACCAATGTCTTGTACAGCCATGAAATGATGTTCCAACTCCCATTCAATGCACTGCTTATTGAAGACAAGCATGCCAAATGTTGCCATCACCCTTTCTACCACTCCAGTTTAAAGGAACTATGCAACTGCACTCCTAGGTCTCTCTGTTTGGCACTTCTCCCCAGGGCTGTACCGTTAAATATATATGACCTGCCTTGGTTTGCCTTCCTAAAATGCGAACTTCACATTTATTTAAATTCCATCTATCACTCCTCTGCCCAGTTGCCTATCTGATCAAGATCCTCTTGTACTTTTGAGGTGACCTCCTTCACTGTCCATTACACCACCTATTTGACATCTGCAACTTAGTAACCATACTTCCTATATTAGGGGAAAGGACGGAAGATGCTAAAGGTCAGTTAGAAAGTGTGGCACTCCTACTTCAAGGACTATAGTTTCCCCTCAGGTGGTCAAAATGTCCTCCAGCACATCACCTTGACTTCCTGCAGCTCTGCTCCTGAACCCCACCCCACAAACTGCAACAAGGACTCAACACCCCTGGTCCTCACCTTCTACCCCACCAATCTCCGGATACAACCAATCATTCTGACATTTTCGCTACCTACAGACAGACCTCACCACCAGAATTTTATTTCCCTCCCCACCCCTATCAGCTTTCTGCAGACACCATTCCCTCTGTGACTGCCTTGTTGGGTTCATACCCACCACCAACCCACCATTCACTCCTAGCACCTTACCTTGCCACCACCTGTGGTGTAAAACCTGTACCCACACCTCTTCCCCTCACTTCCATCCAAGGCCCCGAAGGCTACTTCCACATCCAACAGATTTTCCTGCATCTCGTCCACCATCTGTTGCTCTTGATGTGGTCCCCTCTGTATTGGGGAGACAGGATGCCAACTTGCAGAACATTTCAGAGAATATCTCTGGGACACGCACCAATCAACCCCACCGCCCTATGGCTGAACACTAACTCTCGCTCCCACTCCACCAAGCACATGAAAGACCTGGGCGTCCTCCACTGTCCTAGCCACCTGATGTCTGGTGAAAGAACACTTCACCTCCTGCCTTGGGACACCAAACAAAGGATCAATGTTTATTTCACCAGTTTCCTCATTGCCCCTCCCCCCACCTTATCACAGATCTAACCCTCCAACTCCACATTGCCCTCTTGAACTATCCTACCTGCCAATCTTCCTTCCTTCCTTCCCACCTGTCCACTCTACCCTCCACTCCAACGTAGCACCATCACCCCCACCTTCTACCTATTGCATTTCTGGCTACCTTGCCCCAGCCCCACTCTTCTCTTTTCTCCCCTCCCCCATTTTTCTCTTGGGGCCCCCTCCTCCCATTCCTGATGAAGAGTTTATGTTCGAAATGTCAACTCTCCTTTGATGCTTTTTCAGCACCACACTTTTTGACTGAAATTTCTATATTCACAACCAAGTCATTTATGTAATTGGCAAAAAAAAGTGGACGCAGTACTGATCCTTGTGACGCAGTACTGAACATGTGTAAATCCTGTTCCTCAAAATCCCCTCCAACAACTTAATATCACTGGCCTGTCATTCCCTGACTTTTGCACGCCATCTTTCTTAAGTAATGGCACCACATTAGTCAACCACCAGTCTTCTGGCATCTCACCCGTGACTATTGATGCAAATATCTCAACAAAGGATCCAGCAATCTTTTCTAGTTTCCACAAAGCTGTGGGGTACACCCGATCCGGTCCCATTTCAAGATGTTCCCTACCTCCTCTTATAAAATATTGACACATTTCATGGTATCACTGTTTATTTGCTGAAGTTCTCAAATTTCTATGACCTCCACAATCCATGCTGACTCAATATGTTTAGTATCTCACTCACCACCTATGGTTCCATATGTAGGTAGCCTTGTTAATCTTTGAGGAGCTCTGAAGGAGACTTTTAAGTGGTGTGACTGCGTCCTGATGAAAAGAATTCCAGATAACGTCTTGTCCCCTCCCAGATGTGTCATGTCAGTAGTTCAGCAACCTGTTCAACCTCTGCTAAAGCTCCTCAAACTTTGATTCAGAGCAAACAAGTGCTCAGTAAACAATGGTATTCAAGAGCTCCCACATGCTATACCTTTGATTAAATGATCTGAACTGACAATTCTATTGCTCACTCCCTTGCTCTGTCTTTATAAATTGTAACAACGTTTTGTTATATACTCCAACTTGTATATTATCTTGCAATTAAGAATTCAAAAGACCACCTACTACCTCTACACACCTTTTGTCACATTGTTCATGCTTAACTTAGTTTGCATTTTTGCATTTAGACACCTAACTATCTGGCCAAGGGGGACTTGAATTTTTTCTTGGTTGTTAGGGAGCTTAGTGTGAAGAAATAACTTAAAATTTTGGTTTTATAAGGCATCAAGAACTGTGACGCAAAAGGCCCTCTGATGATGTACATCTCCAAGATGGTGCCCACAACTGACAAGGGCAGGTTCTACGCCTTTGGCCGTGTCTTCTCCGGTGTTGTTTCCACTGGTCTTAAGGTCCGAATTATGGGACCAAATTACACTCCAGGCAAGAAGGAAGACCTTTACCTGAAGCCTATTCAAAGGTTGGTGTTGTGGTGTAGATGTCTTCCTTTATTTAAAACCTTGTAATTTCAGTAGAATTTACAATTGTCAGTTTTAATATTTGCCAGGCTAAAATGCAGTTTTTATTTTAGTGGCAGAATGATCCAGTTAGCGTCTTGAGTGTCTGCCAGACAGTGTATTAAATGTTTAAATGCCTGTCTGCCTGCCCTCTTGAAATATTACATAGCAGCTAAAAGTGAATAAATAATACTGAAATTTCTTTTGTGTAGTTATTCCTGAAGCTATAACTTGTTGAATTCTTCCTATCTATTACTGAACAGATTTTTATTTTAATTTGCAGAACAATTCTGATGATGGGCCGTTATGTGGAGCCTATTGAAGATGTGCCTTGTGGAAACATCGTTGGGCTTGTTGGTGTTGATCAGTATCTCGTGAAGACTGGTACCATTACCACTTACGACCAGGCTCACAACCTGAGAGTGATGAAGTTCAGCGTCAGCCCTGTTGTGCGTGTTGCTGTTGAAGCCAAAAATCCAGCTGATCTGCCAAAATTGGTTGAAGGACTGAAGCGTCTCGCTAAGTCTGACCCCATGGTGCAGGTAGATTGTTTTGTTGCTTATTAAATTGGGTTAGTGGGGTAAGAATGAATCACCTCATTGCTAAATCTCCCTTGCCTCTTTATTTTAGTGTATCATTGAGGAATCTGGTGAACACATCATTGCTGGTGCTGGTGAGCTGCATTTGGAAATCTGCCTGAAAGATCTTGAAGAGGACCATGCTTGTATTCCCATTAAGGTAAGACTCTTGGAAGATAGCGGAAGGTTGATTCCACTAATGTGAATCTGCAAATAATCGGTGTTCTTATTTTTGTGCAGAAATCTGACCCAGTTGTGTCTTACCGTGAGACTGTTAGTGAGGAATCCAACGTAACGTGCTTGTCAAAGTCTCCCAACAAGCACAACAGGCTGTACATGAAAGCTAGACCAATGCCGGAGGGCCTTCCAGAAGACATTGACAAGGGTGATGTTACTGCCCGTCAAGAGCTCAAACAGCGAGCCAGATATCTTGCTGAAAAGTATGAATGGGACGTCACGGAAGCTCGTAAAATATGGTGCTTTGGACCTGATGGCACAGGCCCCAATATGTTGATTGATGTGACTAAAGGAGTCCAGTATCTCAACGAAATCAAGGACAGTGTCGTTGCTGGATTTCAGTGGGCAACCAAAGAGGTGAGGTTTTCTGTGTATAATAAGTGCTGCTAGATTTTTCATCTCCAGTAGTCATTTGGACACCAGCCAATTACATAGTATGGTATTTGTAGTGATTAATGTGGACCTGTTTAAATAGCTGATATAACTTCTGTGAAACTGACTTAATTTTAAAGGAAAGTTTAATGTTTTAAAAATGTGTCAAAGTTATCCTGTTGTGTAACTTGCTTGCTCCAAACAAAGGGTAATATCTTCCACTTTTTTTTTTCAGGGTGCTCTGTGTGATGAGAACATGCGTGGGGTGCGATTTGACATTCATGATGTAACCCTGCATGCTGATGCTATTCACCGTGGTGGTGGTCAGATCATTCCCACTGCAAGAAGATGTCTGTATGCCTGTGTGCTGACTGCCCAGCCGAGACTTATGGAACCTGTCTACCTGGTTGAGATTCAGGTATTGGGTGCTTTCAATTTTACCATTGGATTATCCCAATCTCCTGAAATGGGTTTTATAAATTCACACGTTACCTGATTTTTAACGGCAGTCTATGGGATTACATATTTTCCACTGGTTTTTCGTTTCCTATTCGAAATGGATCCTCTGAACTGATCATCTTTTGAGGAACAATCAAATTCTGGGCCTCCAGGTGGCATTCTGCTACACAAGCAAATATTGAATGCTGGCTTCGCAACGGAATTATTGATGGATTTTCTGATTCCTCTTGTGACACCATTTAAAATCAGCTATTTTATGGTTTCATAGAACAGCCACACTTCAATTTCTAAAAATGTGATTATCAAGACGTGCAAGTTATTGTCATTGTCACTTTCTTCAACACTGGGTTAACAATGAACAGAATAATTTGGAGTCATGTTTCTTTGAATTACAGTGCCCGGAGCAAGTGGTTGGTGGGATCTATGGTGTACTGAATAGGAAACGTGGTCACGTGTTTGAAGAATCCCATGTTGCAGGCACACCCATGTTTGTTGTCAAGGCTTACCTACCTGTAAATGAATCATTTGGTAAGTAGCTTGGTGTTGTCTTGTGAAATTTTGAAGTGATTTTTGTTTGGTGTAAAAAGCATGTGTAATTATCTACATGATTTTTCAGTTCCATTTTCTATGCTGTGCCCTGTACACCAAAGCTGGCTAAAGGAAATTGGGTTTTGTCCTAATGATCTGCCAGTTTTAAGCTATTAATACAGTCTAAAATCAGGGAGTACTTGAGTGCTTGGTTTGTGCTTTTAAGCAGGCATACGTGGTAAGTTGGTTTGGTCTAAACTTGTCTTCAGTGCTTTAGGTGCATTGATCCTTGCTCTGCTTTTCTAAAGGCCCTGTTTTTATTGCACAGGTTGGTTTATAATTTTGACTATAATATGGTGACACCAATGAGGGGTAAATCCAAGGATATATATCCAATCATGAGGATAAACACATGAACAGAGGGGAAAAGGTTATCTTATTAGTAAGAAACTATTCAGTAGCAAGAAGTAGTGTAGAGTTTGAAGGTGTAGAATCTGCGGGCTCCTAGTAGTCAGGATGTGGGCAAGAAAATAAATCTGTGCCTTCCTTGCATGTTTTTTCTATTACAGTAATAGTGTGGGGGCCTTAAGTATTCCAGCTGGACTTGGAAAATCAGGTGGTTGTTAGATCAGCCAGTTAGAATTAGATCTAAAAGGGGGCGGTAATCATGGCTGGCAAAGGAAGTAAGGGATGATGTAAAAGCAAAAGAAAGCATTAAAAGTAGGTGAAGATTAGGATCTTTTTAAAATCCAGAGGATAACCTAGAAAAAGACATGCAGGGAAAAGTTAAGCTAGTAATATAAAAGATTTAGATTAATTAGATTCTCTACAGTGTGGAAACAGGTCCTTCAGGCCAACAAGTCCACACTGGCCCTCCGAAGAGTAACCCACTCAGACCGACTTCCCACTGCTTAATGTGCCGAATACTATGGGCAATTGACCATGGCCAATTCACTTAACTTGCACATCTTCTCCTGTGGGAGGAAACTGGAGCACCTGGAGGAAACCCACGCAGACACCGGGAGAATGTGCAAACTCCACACACCATTGCCAAGGCTGGAGTTGAACCCTGGTGCTGTGAGGCAACAGTGCTAACCACTGTGCTGTCCTTGTCAGAGATTGCAAGAGGTTTTTAGATATTTAAAGGAAACAGGCAAGAATGGACGTTGGACCGTTGGAAAATGAGGCTGGATAAATAGTAATCGGGACCAAAAATGTGAACCGAGATTTTGCATCAGTTTTCAGGGGAAAGACCCCATAACAGAACTTCAGGAAAGTAAGGGAACACAAGTGTAGTGACCATCAGTAAGGAGAAGATGCTTGGAAAACTGAAGATCTTGGTGGGTAAATCACTCTAGACTAGATGGACTATACCCCAGGGTTCTGAAAGAGCTAGCTGAGAACATTGTACAGGCATTGGTACTGATCCTTTCAGGAATCAAGTCAGGGAGTTTTCCAATGGAATGGAAAATTGTTAACGTAACACCCCTGTTTAAGAGGGAGGCAGAATTCAGGAAACTATGGGCTGATCAGCCTGACCTATGTATGTGGAAAGATTTTAGAGTCCATTATTAACAATAACAGGACTGAGGCAGCACAACTTCCTCAAGAGGTCATTCCTGACAGATCCATTTCCAATTCATTTGAAGGGGTAACAAGCAAGGTAGACAAAGGAAGGTTGGTGGACATGATCTATTTGGGTTTCCAAAAGGGCTTTGCCTCTAACATTATGGGCTGTTATCTTTGAGGCCACTTGGCCAATGTACTGGCCTGTAAAGAGGTTTGGCTGCCTCTAAGAAGGCAAACAGTAGGAATAAAGGGATCTTTTTCAGCATGGGAGTTAGTGACAAAGTTCTACAGGGATCAGTGTCAGGACCACATTATATCTTAATGATCTGGATGAAGGAACTGAGGACATTGTTGCTAAATTTATACATGAGACTTGAAATAGGTGGAGGTTCAGGTAGTGGAGAGGAAGGAGGGAGGCTGCAGAAAGAAGTGGCAAAGTAAGAGGCTATGCACTTTGGAGGAAAAGGAGGTATAGATAACTTTCTAAATGGGGAAAGGCTTTGGCAATCTGAAGCACAAAGGGACTTGGGTGTCCTGCACCAGGGCTCGTTTAAGGTTAACATGAAGGTTTCATCAGTGGTTAGGCAATCTATGCATTTTTAGCAGTCATTTTTGATGAGGCTAGAATGCAAGAGTAGAGATGTACTTCTACCACTGTATTAAGCTCTAGTCAGACCACATTTGGAATATTCTAAGTGGTTTTGAGCCCTTATCTAAGGAAGGATAAACTGGTATTGGAAAAGTCCAAAGGAGGCTTATAAGGATCCTGGGCATGAAGGCTTGTAGTAGGAGTGGTGGTTGAGGACTCTGGGTCAGAACTCACTTTAGATGGGTGGGGCGGAAGTTACAGAAAACTGAGATGCCTGAATGGAGTGGATGTGGAAAAGATGTTTCCACTAATAGGAAATTCGAGACCTGAGCACTGCTTCAGATGGGGTGTCCTGTCTGGAATTGAGGAATTTCTTCAGCCAGAGGGTAGTTAATTTGTGGAACTATTGGCCATAATTAAATGGCAGAGAAGACTCAGCGGGCTGAATGGTCTGGTCTAGTTCTATTTCTATATTTTATGGTCTTATGAAAGACAGGACAGGTTATCAAGCATTGTGCTTTTTTTTTCTAAACAGGTTTCACAGCTGACCTGAGGTCTAATACAGGTGGCCAGGCTTTCCCACAATGTGTTTTTGACCACTGGCAGATCCTACCTGGTGACCCGATGGATTCAGCCTCCCGCCCGTTTCAAATTGTGGCTGAAACCCGTAAGCGCAAGGGCCTGAAAGAGGGCATCCCAGCTCTGGACAACTTCCTGGACAAGTTGTAATGTTTAACAGCACATCATTGGAAATCTGATCAACACACCATTGGCTGGCTCTTCGAACTAATTAGTGAATTATAACATTGCCAGATTAGACATGGTGGTGTATTGTATTGTATTCTTGCAATGAGGTTCACTGCAAAAAGAATGGACATCGTAGTGGCATAAATTAAAAAGAATGTTTACCTCTTATTTGGATTCTTCTTTATTGCGTTGCTGCGTCAGAAACCATCTTGTGCCATGCTAGCTTTATACACATTCATTCACTTACTTTTAATTAGTAACTCTTGTCGCCTGGCCTGATATTTATTGCCATTGCCAGTACTTAAAAGATTAGGCATATTGTGCTTTTGAAGTTGGGGTTTTCCAATTCTGGGTTTTCATTTCTGAAAACAAAACTTGATGCACAGCAAGTTGTACAGCAGTGGACTTTGCAGAAAGTTGGTGAGAATTACCTCCAGTCTACAGACTGGAGGCTAATGGGAGTTTGAGCACCTTGGAAATGAGTTTGATCGTCATTTAACATTGTGAACGATGAAAATGCAATAGATTGTATTGGTGGTATATAAACAATAAACTTTGATATAATTGCAGTTGTGCTCCTTGTTGGTTTTGCCTGCACCTTCTTGTCTGCTTTGGCGGTGATTGTTATGATTTGCTGTTTGGGATTATGGAATAATTCAAAAACATCTGACTGATGTGCCCAAAGATTCTTTCAATGTGTTAGAACAAAGCTCATTTGTTAGTAGATTGTTCAGAATTTTCAGAAATCTGGTATTAGGATTAATTTTTAGTTCTGCAACATTTGTGTTTACAAAACTACAAATAATGGCCCTCTGTCCTCCTCTTCCTAGCTCCAAATTTGTGGTTTAGTTTGGGAAACATTGGTCTTGGAAAATTTTGCTTTTTTCTTCTCCCAGCCCTCTTGTTTTGAGTTAACTATCTTGTCTAATCTTACCACCTGCACCATGTACTTGTTGACAGAAATTCTCAGCTCAGCATCCTGCAAATGCATTCCCTGTTGTCTTTAGCTGTGCATTCTGTCTTTGATCCTTCTATCAACTTGAGAACAGTTGCAGAAGGAAGTGTTTAATGTCTGAATGTAGTATTCTTATAAAAGCAGTTGGGAATTACAAAACCTTGGGTTGAAAAATAATACACTTTGAGTAATAAAATGCATCTGCAGGGGAACCTCTAGAAATCCAAATTTCGGATTATCTGGCAAGATCGCACAGTATCAATGCTTGGCTAAACTGTAATCTGGCATTCGATTAACTGAATGAACTACTCCCTGCCTGCCTCCTTTTGGGTAATGGGGGTTCCTCTGTATTTCATGTTGCTTTTAGGTGGTTATGAATTTTGCTCTATCCTGTACCAAATGTAGTTAAACTGCAGGTGAAATGTGGAATTTCGCATTCCCATATTTTCAGGCGAGTTTACACAGGTGTAGTTTTATGCTCTAACTTCAATAGGAAGAAGCTCTGAATATTATAGGTGAAAAGAATGGTTGATCTGTTTTGAAATTCTGAAAGATGGAGGAAACTTGGAGACTATTAGAACTGTGTCAGTTTAAGAATGAGGCTTACCTTGTTAATATAGGAAACATTTTGAGGGTTCTCCAATGAATTCACTACATCAAAGCAGTGGATCTAAAATATTTTGAAGACCTGAGGAAGATAGCTGGATTACGAAATATGGTTTATTTGAAACATTCAGTAGTGTGGAGTTGAGGCTAAAATTATTGATTGATTTGGTAGAGCAGGCTTGAAGGGCACAGTGACGTACTTTTGAGGGTTGTGGATTTTGGGAAAGAAAAGGAAATGCTTTCAATCTTTAGAAAGAAAGCAGTATAGAGTTTTTCAGTGTTTAAGTGGTAATAGAATCTCAAGACTGGTGTTTTTTTGCAACCAAATACCTTTTTGGATGAAGGGAGTACCATGGGTACTCTATTTACATTATTTATCAACCAAAGGAAATTGTTCGGGATTACTGCTGGAGTGATATGTACATATTGTTCAAAGCAATTTATTAAAAGAATTAAATGCAATCCTTTACATATGGGTAGCTCAGTGATGTGACAAAATAAATTCTGGACTTAAAAACAGGACCATGCAAGGGAACAGCTTTCCCATTGAGCTGTGAATGTGGTCTTAATGTCTGTAGTTGAAGCAGAGATCATGTCAATGTTTAAATGATTGTTATTTAGTAGCCCAGTGAGTGTTAGCTTGAAAGTTAATGCCCCACGAGTCCCACAGATTTGTCATGTCTGAACAGGATTTAAAATGCATGCAACAGGTGACTGAGCAAAACTTTAATTTTAAACAAAATAATGGGATGTGGGGTTGCTGACTGGGTTACAATTTATTGCCCATCCCTAGTTGTTCTTGAAGGTGGTGGTCAGCTGTCATCTTGGACTCCCCTGCAGACCTTGGTTGGGGGGGATATTCAGTGTTAAGATGGAGTTCTAAGATTTTGACCCAGTGCCACTGAAGATGTAGCTTGGAGAACCTGCAGTTGGTGTGTACCTATGGATCTCCTGCCTTTGTTTCTAGATGGTAGAAGTTATGGGATTAAGAAGGTGCTGTTGAAGGACACATGGGAAGTCAACTGCAGTGATTCTTTATGGTCTACAGTATACTACTGCCACTGTGCATTACTTCGCAAGTCCTACTTAACAGTGCACTGGGTGTGTCTTGTTTAGTTTGCCAAGACATTCCTGGGCACTCTGTAAGGTGTTTGGAGCTGTACTGGAGCTTTGATTAGTGGCGTGCCTGTTGAGTCTTCAAGCGTATTGCTAGTATGTTGTTAAATACCATAAGCTTTGCAGTATCCAGTGTTTTCAAAACCAAGTGCACTAGAAGACAGTATTAGAATGGAGATAATATTCAGTGTTTCCCCTAGGTGGTTTTTTGACCCAGGAGGAGAAAGTGAGGTCTGCAGATGCTGGAGATCAGAGCTGGAAATGTGTTGCTGGAAAAGCACAGCAGGTCAGGCAGCATCCAGGGAACAGGAGAATCGACGTTTCGGGCATAAGCCCTTCTTCAGGTTTTTTGACCCAGACTTGCGTATTGTTGTTACCAACTTGAAATTTGCAGATGTTACCAAAGTTTGGTAACATAAAATTCCACAAGGGATAATTTACTATAGTAATGAAATACGTGGACACTTAGAAAAAGTGCACTTCTATGAAATGATAACTTCAACGATATGGCTTCACAAGTAGAAGCCAAGGTACTATATGGTGCTATGGGATACCCTATCATATTTGTTGCCGCAGGAGAAACGTGAGGTAAAACATCTAGGTTTTTAAAAATCTTGACTCAAATGGGAGCCGTGAAATAAGTTACAGATGCCCGCTCAGCCAGTGATAGAATAAGATAGACCGGTGCTGGCTGTGCCTTACTGTAAGATGCCCCTGAACAGACATTTAACTCCACTTTCATCTAATAAATGCAGCCACACCTGCTGAGTTTCTTTAGCAATTTCTTTTTGTTCCTGACTCTAAAATATTCGCCTGCATGCCAAATCTAGAATATTCTTCCCAAATCAATGCAGGGAAGGACTTCAGAAAATACGTGAAGATTGAGCAGGGTTACCTCAGGAGGTGTTCGGTAGGCAACCTCCAAAGACGTTGTAATAACATTATCTTCAATCTGATAAGTTGCTTAAGCGACATAACAAATAAAAGAGTAAAAGTAACGATTTGGAACAAAATTAGTGTTGAGGATATATTCCCCGCCCCCACCTCTGCCTGGCCGCCTACGGCTCTCACCGTCTGATGCACTGTTAACAATTGAGCAGCGAGGCCGCTGCATCTACCACACCATAACGGCGCACCCGGCCAATCACAGAGCTGTCTCCCAGCTGCGGCCAATGAGAACGAAGAGGAAACGGTTAATGCCCAACACTCAATGATGGACAGGACAATTGTTTAATCAAGAACAGAGGGCAGGAAGTGGCCCTTCAAACCGCCTCACGCCATGCCACCGGTAGGGATGGTGATGGACAGGCGAACTGGCCAACCAGAGTGATGGAAAGGCGGGATATCGCTCATCACCTTATGGCACGTCACCGGATGTTCTGGTGGGTGAATGACAGCTTTCGCAGCCAATCGGAGTGGCGGATGGGCGGGCTGTGACGTCAGTTCTGGCCCGGTTGCCGTGGCGGGGCCGGAGAGAGCGGGGGACTGTGGTGAGGGAGAGTCCAGTCGATCCGTCGGCGGCGGCGGGTAAGGCCGTGAATCATGTCTCTGGGAAAGTCTGAGTGACTCGGGCCATCTTTGGTAAATTAATGGTTTGCGTCCTTCTTCGGCGGAACAATGAGTGTGGATCAGAGAGAGGGTGGTGTGAGGAGGAGCCTGGGCACTCCGACCTCCTGAACCAGCACAACTCTACCGGCTTCACCAATATAACTTCACTCTTGGTTATTGTTCATTTAAAACTTGAATCATGCCACCTTCTGGACTCTGCCCAGAACTGGGATGTGGGCAGTCCCAACCTGGGCTTGCTTCATTTGAAGTGAAAGGGGAGACAAAAGGCTGGAGAGTATGGTTTTAATGACCACACGAATTTGTGCCTTGTCTTGTTTGAGGATCCAAAATACTCGCGGATTTGGTGATGTGTTGCGCACTCAGGCTGGGCATGATTCGCGAAATGGTGCAGGGTGTTCAAATTCTGGATATTTTGTAGTTAAGAGACAAAAAAAAACCCCCTGCAGATGCTGGAGTCCAAGGTAGACCGGCAGGAGGCTGGAAGATCAAAGCAAGCCAGGCAGCATCAGGAGCTGGAGAAATCGACCTTTCGAGTATAACCCTCCTTTCACTAGAAACGTTGGCTTCTCCACCTCCTGTTTTGCTGTATTCTTCCAGCCTCCTGCTTGTCTTTAGAGATCTTAGCTACCATTGTCAAAATAGATCAAAATAAGCTTTTCATGAAATGACTTATTGTGAATGACTATTGCAAACTCATGGCAAAAATGCAGCTATACCCTTTTGTTGTTGTTGTAACTGATTAGGTTTTGTTTACTGATTCATTTTTAATTTCAAAATTTATTAATACTTGTGAAGATACTACTTAATGGGTAAAAATTGTTCTCATGAACTTTGCCTGTATGTTATATTGTATGGTGTACATCCTCTTGTGACTGGATATTATGTTTACTGTTATCGAAGTCAGTCAATTCATCGTTTGAAACATTGTGGTAGGGTTTGCTACTATTGGACTGCACTGTCCCCAGACTAATAAGAGAAAATTACACGGGGTTTCTGCTGTTTATCTGGTGACTTTTCCTAGAGAGTGCACAGAAGTGGACATTATTCAAGGATATAATATGAATCACCTCTCATCACAGCCATTATTGAAAAATCTGTTTAAACATTTAGCTCCCAAATAGTGAATTGCTGATGCATCTGAAACTGGAATTGCACCCGGGTTGAAATTTGCAGGCACAACTAATTGATTTCATCTGCGAGTACTGCAAAAATACTGTTAGCTTTTATGTGATTGCAATGTGGGGAAGATAATGGGGTATACCAATTGCAATAGTTATTCAGTTGAAACATTGGCAATGTTCAGATTCTGTACTGCAAGCAACTCATTTCAAAGAGGACCATGATCAGATGGGGCAATGAGTAGCAGGTGAAGTTTAATCTAGCTAAATGTGAGGTGCTACATTTTTGTCGGACAAATCAGGGCAGAAGTTACCTACTTAATGGGGAGGATCCTGGGGAGTATTGTTGAAAAGAGACCTTCAAGTGCAGGTTCATAATTCCGTGAACGTGGTGTCACAGATTGATAGGATAGTGAAGGTGTTTGGTACACTTGCCTTTATTGGGTGGTGCATTGACTATAGTTGGAAGGTCATGTTGTGATCATACAGGACATTGGTTAGCCACATTTGGAATATATCCTTCAATTCTGATCTCCTTGCATTAGGAAAGATGTTAAACTTGAAAAGGTTCAGAAAAGATTTTCAAGGATTTACCAGGGGTTGGAGTGTTTGAGCTATGGGGAAAGACTGAAAAGACTGGGGCATTTTTCACTGGAGCATTAGAAGCTGAGCGATGACCTCATAGAAGTTTATAAAATCATAAGAGATATGGATAGGGTAAATAGCTAAGGTCTTTACTCTGGGGTGGGAAGTCCAAAGCTTAAAAAGTATAGATTTAGGGTGTGAGGGAAAAGATTTAAAAAGCACCTAAGGGGTGACTTTTGCAAGCCGGCTGGTGCATGTATGGAATGAATTGCCAGAGGAAGTGGTGGAGGCTGGTACAATTACAACATTTTAAAGGCATCTGGATGGTACATAATTAGGAAGGGTTTCAAGGGATGTGGGTTAAATGCCAGAAAATGGAACTGAAGGGTCAGTTTCTGTGCTGTATATTTCTGTGCCTCCGACTCTAAATGCTACCAAACAACATTTGAGACAAAACGACTTGAACTGATGCTAAGACAGATTAGGACACAAGGTAATGGCAGACATCTATCATGAGAGATACTGATTTGTGTGATTGTTATGGTGAACTATGCTAACCTTGCCTGATGGGGCTCTGGAGATTGTACTGTCTGACACATTTTCGACAGATAAATTCAATGGATTGGCCAAATCAGCACAGATGTCATTAAATTAGCACTGAGTTGAAGCTGAAGAGTTGGCTACCCTGTCCTTTCAAGAAATGTCAAGGATGCTTCTGAGACAGTGAATGTGGAAATTGTTCAGCCTTTTCTCTGAGCTAATGAGAAAGTGTATACGGTATGAGCAGGAAGGGTAAGAGTTAAGTTTTGGGTTGTGTCAGACAAAGGCTCAGCTAGCATGACTTGGATCAGATAAGAAGTTGCAGTAAACAGTGAGGTGCTGGAGGCAAGGTATCTCTTCGCTTGTTATTCAGCTGATAACATTTTATTCACACTGTCTGACACTCTTGATCACCTGCAGAGACCTATTATTTGGCCTGTCAACACTCCATTCACCACACCAATTGTATGATCTTTTGATTAATCTGCCTATACATTCTGTGCCTGTGTGCTTCTCTATCACTTCACCTGAGGGAGGGGCAATGCTTTGAAAGCTTATGATTTCAAATAAACACATTGGACTATAACCTGTGTGTCATCTGACTGCTGACCTTGGACAGAACAATGGAACCTTCTGTGATGAGTGTTGTCTTTAGCACCAAGTGTCAGATTGGTGATGGCAAAGCTGCCAATACCTCATATTGGTCAGTGCTGATAGATGACAATATGGCAACATTGTGGACCAAGACATTTGCCTTTGTGATGCTAATGGATAAACTGAATACTTTTCAGATGTGAGAGTTTATCCGCGTATTCCTCAGTATGCAGCATCATCGATGTAGAGCAACCTTCTGAGCACTTAGTGCCACATTGTCTCAGGATCTCAGGTGAGCAAGATAAATACTTTTGTCCACATACACACCAAAAATATCAATGATGAAGTCATTTGAGAGCAGCAAAATGAGAAATATCCCAAAAAGTGTTGGTTTCAGAATGCAATATTGTTTGATTCCAAAGATTTCTGATATTGCCCTGTCCATGCCTATCCTGTCATTGTGGAAAGATTGTATTCAGCAGCTTCAGTGAGCATTTTGAATATACCACTTCTGTTCACATCTTTGAGGAGAAAGTGAGGACTGCAGATGCTGGAGATCAGAGCTGAAAATGTGTTGCTGAAAAAGCACAGCAGGTCAGGCAGCATCCAAGGAGCAGGAGAATCGACGTTTTGGGCATGGCTCATGCCCGAAACGTCGACTCTCCTGTTCCTTGGATGCTGCCTGACCTGCTGTGCTTTTTCAGCAACACATTTTCAGCTCTGTTCATATCTTTGCATGCTTTGCTGTGATTGTTGCTTTAAGGTGGATACCTCTATTCACAGTATTTCTCTTGCAGTTTCTAGACTGAGATCATCATGTCAGTTGTCAATCTTCTTCCAATTCTGAAACCAAACTGGAGTTTGGCATAGTTGTGTTCAGTCTGAGGGCAACACAGTCAAGTTTCCCACAGTCTTTGGCTTCTATAATCGCTAGGCTCAATATTTCTGCTTTTTCTGGAACTCCTACCCAACACCCCACTATCCTTCTAAATTGGTTCTTAAAAAACCACCTCTTGAGCAAAACATTTGTGGTATTCATTTAATTCAAAGATCAGGGCAAAAGGTTTGTTAAAGAAGTAAAAAGACCAAAGTTTTGGGAAGGAGTTCAGAACTTAAAGCCATATAGCTGAGGCCATGTTTTGTTAGTGGTGCCATGCCAGTGGGGGGTGGTGGGGGGGGAGGTATTAGATACCAGAATTAAAGAAATATGACAAACTTGTAGGTCATAGACTTAGAGCAGGTTACTGAGATAGCAAAGAGCAAAGTTATGGAGGAATTCAACAGTAATGGTGAGAACTTTGGAACTGGGTGTGCTCAACTGGGAGCCAGTGTAAATCAGTGAATACAGTGCATATGGGAGTGACAGGTGACCAGTACTTGGTGTGAGTTAAAAGACAGGCTCAGAGGTTTACACAAATTCATCTTTTGGGAAAAGGCCAGGTTGACTAGGGGTGCACTGAACTGGTCAAGTCCTGAGGTAACAAAGATATGGATGAGGATTTCTGAAGCAGAAGAGAAATGGTATACAATACTTAAGTGGAGGTAGAAGGGTTTGGTCAGGAGTTGCATGCATGTTTGGATTCTCACTTTAGGGATCAGATATCCGGGAGCAGAATTATAATCAATGACCAATGATACAATTACATTGGTTTGCCTAGTGTTTGAGTTGAAGTCTCTGCCCAGACAGTACAGGATGTGAGAGAAGTAGTCGAACAATTCAGAAGCAGTGAAGATGCTGAGAGTGATGGAACTTGCAATAGTGGTCTCTACCTTTAGCCTAAAATGGCTGTAATTCTCAGTTTGATATGCCTAAAAGGCACCAGTAAGTGTACATTTATCTTCTGTTGAAAAATGTGGTGCTAGAAAAACAACAGGCCAGGCAGCATCCGATGAGCAGGAGAATCGACGTTTCGGGCATAAGCCCTTCAGGAATTCCTGAAGAAGGGCTTATGCCCGAAACGTCGATTCTCCTGCTCCTCGGATGCTGCGTGGCCTGCTGTGTTTTTCCAGCACCACGTTTTTCAACTCTGGTCTCCAGCATCTCCAGTCCTCACTTTCTCCTACATTTATCTTCTGAACATGTACATATACAATTACCTTTCCTTTCAACAATAAGATAATGTTGAACAATTACAGGTAATACTTTTTCAATGAACATATTCTAGGAATGCAATGACAGTTTAATTCAGCTCTGACCTTGCAGTACTACTGTTGTGAGCTGGATCTGTGTAGGTTGATGAAAAGCGAAAATACTTATTTCATAATTAGAGGAAGTATCTCAATCCTCAAAATATTTGTTAGCCAGACACTGTGAGCTGATTAAACCCAGCATTATTCTGCCTCAAAACATAAAAAACAGAAATTGCAAACCTACCTGTTTTGCTTTGGGTTGATGTTAAGATCCCACGCTACAGTTTTAACAATAGGTTGTATGTGAATATATAACAAAAACACATGCAGAACCAGTGGCATTATGCACTTGAACAAAAAATTGATAAAGATGCAACTTAAATATGGAACGAAACATCATAAGCCGTGTCACAGAAGTGTTAGAAAGCAGAAGTTTGATACTGAGCTGTAGATGGCAGACGACCTAAAACTTTTTACTTTTAATTTAGTAATGGCATGTGGGCATTGCTGGCTCGACCAGGATTTATTGCCTATCCTTAATTGTCCAGAGAGCAGTTACAACTCGACCACACTGCTGTGGACCTGGAGTCACACGTAGGCCTGACGAGGATGATAGTTTCCCTTCCAAAAGGACTTGAGTGAACCAGAGGGGGTTTTCTGACAATCAACAATGGATTCATGATCAATATTAGACTCTAAATTCCAGATTTTTAAACTGAATTTAAATTCTACCATCTGCTGTAGCAGGATTTGAACTCTGATTCTCCAGAGCATTACTTGAGTCTCTGGATTAACTGTCCAGTGATAATACAACTAGGCCATTGCTTCTCTCATCAAAGGGATAAGTTTTTAGGGAAAATCTTACAGGAGAACAGGGAGTTCGAGGGACAGAGAGGTTTAGGATTGGATCTCTGAAACTTTGAGCTTGGGCAGCTGAGGTCACAGCCACCAACAGTGATGTAATTGAGATGCTTGAGAGGCCAGAATTAGATGAGAGCAGACATTGTATTGTACTGACAGGATACAAAAGTGAAAAGAAGCAAGATGAGGATTTTAAAACCACGATGTCATGTGGAGATCCATGTAGGTTAGTGAGGACAGTATGAATGTACATAGGTGAATGGGAGTTAGGTCCCAGCCTGCAGAGTGTTGGGTGGCCCCTAGTTTACAGGAGATAGACTGAAAGGCTGACCAGGAGTGCATCGGAACAGTTAATTCTAAAGCTAACAAAGACATGGATGAGGGGTTTCAGTGCCAAATGAGCTGAAGTTGAAGCTGAAAATGTGTTGCTGGAAAAGCGCAGCAGGTCAGGCAGCATCCAGGGAACAGGAGAATCGACGTTTCGGGCATAAGCCCTTCTTCAGGAATCGGGCTTATGCCCAAAACGTTGACTCTCCTGTTCCTTGGATGCTGCCTGACCTGCTGCGCTTTTCCAGCAACACATTTTCAGCTCTGATCTCCAGCATCTGCAGACCTCACTTTCTCCTCAGAGCTGAAGTTGAAGTTGAAGTCTGGCAATGTTACAGAGGTGGAGACATAAGTTAAAAATTGCACAATGCCAGTTTATAGTCCAGCAGGTTTATTTGGAGGCACTAGCTTTTGAAGCACTGTTTCTTCGTCAGGTGGTTGTGGAGCAGGAGCAGGAGCAAGAAACAACGCTCCGAAAGCTAGTGCCTCCAAATAAACCTGTTGGACGAGAATCTGGTGTTGTGATTTTTTAAAAAACTTTGTCCATCCCAGTCCAACGTCGGCTTCTCTAAATCAGAGATAGAAGTGTTAGTGATAGACCGAATATGTGAATGGAAACTCCAATATGACACCAATGTTGTCACAGCTTTACTGAACAGAGACACAACTGGTATTCACATATTTGCCACTGTCAGAGCTTGAAGAGGTTATGAAATGCAGTTAATTAGTTAAGTTGTTTGGGTTAAATGAAAAAGGAATGTTAGTTTTTAAGGGTGCGTGGTGTTCATTTATGGCTTGACTTGTGACTGTGATGTGGTAATGTGTGATCTTGCTTTGGAATGTTTGAACATTCTCTGCAAAGGAGTTATCAAAGGAAAAAATAATTCCTGGACTGAGGTTGGAATGTGATGATAATGTGGTGTCAGTATTGCGAATTATGGGGAATGTCTAATGAATATATTTGCTGTAGATGGCACAGGTATGAGTGTTGTTCACTGTGTGGTGTTGAAGATTAGGTTGCTGGTAAACATGAATGCAGAGCGATAGACTGAGTGAGAACAGCTGTAAGACATCACTCTAACTTAGAGGTAGGTAATAACATTGGCACTGGAAAATTGTTTAGTTCATAGAATCTACAATAGTTAGAATCTTTTTCTGTAAGTTTTGAGCAAATAACACACAGATTTTAAACTCTGTTCCAAGACTGTTAGGAGGTTTGTGATTGAGAGTATATAACGATTCTTGTGTTAATGGGGCATATTTGGGTGCCAGTTAGTACAGAGAGTGACTGAAATGTCTTACTGTTCTAGTTTGAAGTAAATTACAGTTCCTTGCAACTTGAGAGCAGTAGACGAGTAGATTTTCTGATAACATCATGTTGTGAGTTTCCCTGACTATTGTAAGCATTCAAATTGCAGTAACAACAGTCAATACTTGAATCACTCAGTGTGTAACAATGAGATGTGATGGAAAGACTTTGCTTCAGAATGTGAGAAAGCAGCAGTTAGGCCTATGAAGCCTATTACTCTCATAGCATGCAACTGCATTTAGAATAGCCCTAATGTTTTGCTTTCATTGCATCATGTGTCTATGTACTTCCAAGTGTAAATCTATTGTTATTTCCCTGTAATTTCAATGTGTCCCCAGTTTTCTGAATTACATCATAATTCATACTTTAATCCAAAAGCCTGCTGAAGCTTTTAGTTGTTTACAAAAGAGTCCAGTTGCCTGTGAATTTACATCTGATAAGCCTGCTCTGCTGGATTCCTGTTATAGCTGTACTCTTTACCAAATGTGTTGCTGCTCAGATCAAACCCAAGGAACAGCGCTCATTTGCAACTTTTCAGAAAACAAATTTATTCAGAATTTAAATCTAATTTTCAAGATTCATCATGAAGACCATCTCCAGAGGTTAGACGATTCGTATAGTTGTAGATAAAGGATACCATTCCAGAGTGCTGCCTATTTCTGGGCACCACACTTTAATAAGGATGATGATTGAAGAGGGTATGGAAAAGATTTAAGAGCATGGTTCCAGGTATGAGAGACTTCAATATGTGTTGAAGTTGATGCTCCTGTTCTTGGAGGGATGATTAGATCGAAGTGTTGAAAACCTCCAGGAGAATACACAGAGCTGATAGGGAATAACTGTTCTCATTGATTACTAGTATCAAGATTGAGAGGAAACATGAGGAAAACCTTTTTCACTCCACAATAAGCAGTTAATTTGTAGAATTCACTGCCTGAAAGTGCAGTGGAAGCAGAATTAATCATAGCTTTCAAAACAGAATTGAATAAAAACCTGAAGAAATAACATTTGCAGGGCTATGGGTAAAAGGTATGAGATTCAGACTGGCTCAGTTGGGAACCAGATTGGATATGATGGGCCAAATAGTCACCACCTATGCTGTAACTAATATGATTCTGTTTTACAGCTTTTAATGTGGTACAGGGTGTTAAGGTACCTAACAGCATAATTGGAAAATGGTTGATATTGTATCATATAAAGCACTTAAGAGGTGATCAGCAGCTTAGTCAAAAATGTAGATGGGAGTATTCTAGATTTTGGGTCCTGGATGACTAAATATGTGAATGTCAAAGAAAAACAGGGATGCACATGAGAGGCTGCCATTAACGTAGAGAGCATTGTAGGGCTAGAGGAGTTTACAGATGTGAGTGGGTGAAGTCATTGGACACCGTTCTAAATTTGAGTAATTGCTAACCTGGAAGATGACTTAGGACAGGAAGCATTTCTCGAATGTTCTGGGCCTTATGGCTTTTTCTGTACACTGGACCTAAATAAGAACATAAATATAAACATCAGTATGTGGAAAATTCTCAATTCCATTATCATGGACTTTATAGCGGTGCACTTAGAAAGCAGTGTCAGTGTGGATTTATGAAAGCGGATTCATGCTTGACAAATCTGTTCGAATTCTATGAAGATGTAACTTGTAGAGTTGACCAGGGGGAGCTAGTCGATATGGTATATTTGGGCTTTAAGAAAGCGTTTGACAGTGGTCCGCATAAGAGATTATTGTGCAAGATTAAAGCACATGGGATTGGGGCAAGTGTATTGAAATGGATAGAAAACTTTGTTTCATAGAGAGGAAACAAAGAGTAGGAACTAATGGGTCCTTTTCAAACTGGCAGGCAGTAACTTGTGGGGTGCCACAGGGATCGGTGCTAGCACCTGTGCTATTCACAATATATAGTCGTGATTTGGGTGAGGGACCAAAATGTTTGCAGATGATACAAAATAGGATGGGAGGGTGAAATGTGATGAGGATGCAGAAATGCTTGAGCATGATATGGACAGGTTGGGTGAGCGGGTAAATCAATGGCATATGGAGTATAATTTAGATAAGTGTAAGGTTATTCACTTTGGAAGCAAAAACAACAAGGCAGATTACTACCTGAATAGCTGTATATTGGGAGAGGGGAGTGTGCAGCAGGCCCTGGGTGCCCTTGTGCACCAGTTGCTGAAGGTAAGCATGCAGGTGCAGCAGGCGGTAGAGAAGGCAGTTGGCATGTTGGCCTTCATTATGAGAGGTTTCAAGTACAGGAGCAGTGATGTGTTCTTGCATTTGTACAGGACTTTGGTGAGGCCACACCTAGAATATTGTGTGTAGTTTTGGTCTCCTTTTCTGAAGAAGGATGCTCATGCTCTTGCTCTCGAGGGAGTACAGTGAAGGTTTACCAGGCTGATTCCGGGAATGGTGGGACTGATTTATGAGAAGAGATTGACTGACTAGATTAGGATTGTTTTTGCTGGAATCCAGACAAGTGATTGGGGGAGCACATAGACACTTTATAAAACTCTAACAGGATCAGACAGGGTAGATCCAGGAAGGACTTTCCCAGTGGTGGGTGCATCCAGAACCAGGGGTCACATTCTGGAGATTCAGGGTGGGCCATTTAGGATGGAGATGAGGAAACATTTCTTCAACCAAAGAGTGGTGGGCCTGTGGAATTCACTACCAAAACATTGAATGTACTCAAGAGGTGGCTAGTTACATCACTTGGGGCGAATGAGATCAAAGGTTATGAGGGAGAAAGCAGGATTAGGCTATTGAGTTGGACAATCAGCCATAATCGTGATGAGTGGTGGAGCAGATTTGAAAGGCCAAATGACGACCACCTGTTCCCATCTTCTAGGTTTCTATAAACCTGCATAATTAAGGATAAAGCCCCACCTGGTATACTGTGTTCACTTCTGGGCACCGTGCCATAAGAAGTATTGTTTTACCTTGAAAGAAGCAGAGCACAGATTCATCAGAATGTTATCAGAGATCCAATGGTTAAATTTTGGGGGAAGATTACACAGATTAGGTTCATGTCTTGGGTTTAAGCAGGTTAAGATGGGTTTTAACTGAGGTTTTTGGGTTTTAAAATCATTGTAGGGTAGATAAAAACTATTTCTACAGTTATAGAAGTCTCCTACTTGGAAATGTTCCCTTAAAATCAGAACAAGGTAAATGATGAGGGTAGTTAGAAAATACTACTTCATGTAGAGTAGTCAGGATTTGGAACTTTTCTGTACAAAAAGCAATAGATTATCAATCTATTGTAAATTGTGATTAATGGATTGTTGTTGGATAAAGGTAAAAAGGAATATGCAACTAATATGGGTAAGTTTTCAGATGCAATCCAGCCGTGATTTAATTCAATGACAAGACAGTTAACAAGGGGCTGGATGACCTAATCTTCCGATGGATCTATTCTACAAGTTTTGCAGTGATGTGCTCCTGGCATGCGATCTTTTAACTGTATGGCAATACGATAGCTTTAAGTGGTTATTTTATCCTTTTGTTTTCTTTGAAAGACTTTAAGGCAGAGGTGATGAGCTGTCTCTTTGGAAAGCCAATTAAACAAACAGCTAGTGAGATCTTGGGGTTTTTTTAAAAGTTGAACCAGTAAAAGCGGCCTGAAGGGGTGTGGTTAAGCTCTCTCAGAACCAGAATTTTTAGTTTTAGTTTTTTTTTCCTATATTGTTACTATATTGGTACAGTTACTGTTTAGTAGCTCACTAAGCTGTTATTCTGTTCAGTTTTCCAATGTAGAGTTACAGCTAAACCGATTATTTTCTTTTTTTGGTCTTGTATTTTAACTAGGGTGTTTTACTTCAAATCTGGTAATTTGACCAATCAAATTGTGTCTGGAACGCAGCACCCACTTTAAAACAAGAAAACAATAGGGTTTAGTCTCTCTTACTACCTTTTTAAGGGAGTCTGGTCTAGACCATAACAACTGTATGATGTTTATTTGTGCAGTGCAGGAGTGACATTGTACACTGTTCTCATGACCTCTTTGTGTTTTGTATTTGTAAGATTGTTCATTAATCTCAGCCTAAATTGGAGTAATAGAAATACAGTGTACCAGTGCCTATAAATCAGAACTATATCTGTAGTATCTTATTTTCAATAGGGACCAGATGCTATGACTTTAACTCCAGTCGTATGCTTGGGAAGTACTGTATATTGTTTCAGTTGAATGGTTTCACACTAACTGCAAACCAGCTGAGGCCACCATGAAGATCCCACCTTCTCAACCTCATACCTCACCTGCAGTGTGGTGACCATAATGTTGAAATCACCATCAGTTGTCTCTTTGTAATGAGAGAGCAGTGTATAATCCTGAGATTATGGCAACTTTACTTTTACCGTACCCATATACTGTGCAAACCCTTTTACTGACTTTTCTTAAAACTAGATAATTCTTCATCAAAACAATACAATTTTAACAGCTACTTATGATGTAAATGATTTTAAATACTTGCATTTATAAAATGGCTGGAAGATTGACAGTGAAAGTTTGAGATAAGACTGTGTATTTTTACTTTACGTCATAGTGAAAGTGTGTTAAAGATAAAGAAAGCACTCTGTTTAAGTGGAGCCACTTGCTCTGGACATGACCATATGTTGTGGAAGCGATTAGAGGACAAGTAGCAGAACACAATCATGCTTGTCCTATTTCTCTGTTCAGGATGTGAAAATAAAAGCAGTTATTGGAAATCTGAAATAAAAACAGAACTTAAGAGTCATATTGGACTCCAAAACATTAACTCTGTCTCATTCATTCCTGTTTTTTGTTTAGAAACATGAACATTGCTGTGAAAAGTTAGTTTAATGTCCTCCTCTCAGACTTGCATTTCAGTGGAAGTGCTTCAAGCTAACATTGGCTTCTCTGATGAATGATTAATCCCTAAAATGTTAGTGTTTTGTGTGTGAGAAATGTAATTTTTAAAATTCCTAATAAATAAAAATTAGGCTGTTTTGAATGTTTCTTGAAATATTCAGTTTAAATAATGGTATGTCTATGTTCTAGACCTGCTGTTGAAATTGAAGAAATTTTCCTGAATTCCAGCATCTCCAATTAATACTTGAAGTAGATAATGACATTGGATCTGACCTGCACGATGGCAGTTTTCAAGCAAGATAATGTGGAGAAGTACTATGAGATGGGAGAAGAGTTGGGGAGGTGAGTTAACAGGCTGTCTGATTTATGAGCACTTTGTTATTTTTACAAGCTTAGAATCTGTGGTTTGATTTCTTCCTGAAGTATTGTATTCCTTTTTAGTACTCAAGTTGGAATATTATTGCGTGCAATTCTGGTCTCCTTCCTATTGGAAAGATGTTGTGAAACTTGAAAGGATTCAGAAAAGATTTACAAGGATGTCGCCAGGGTTGGAGGATCTGAGCTACAGGGAGAGGCTGAACAGGCTGGGGCTGTTTTCCCTGGAGCGTCTGAGGCTGAGGGGTGACCTTACAGAGATTTACAAAATTATGAGGGGCGTGGGTAGGATAAATAGGCAAAGTCTTTTCCCTGGGGTTGGGGAGTCCAGAACTAGAGGGCATAGGTTTAGGGTGAGAGGGGAAAGATATAAAGGAGACCTAAGGGGCAACTTTTTCACGCAGAGGGTAGTACGTGTATGGAATGAGCTGCCAGAGGATGTGGTGGAGGCTGGTACAATTGCAACATTTAAGAGGCATTTGGATGGGTATATGAATAGGAAGGGTTTGAAGGGATATGGGCCGGGTGCTGGCAGGTGGGACGAGATTGGGTTGGGATATCTGGTCGGCATGGACGGGTTGGACCGAAGGGTCTGTTTCCATGCTGTATATCTCTATGACTCTGACTCTTAAGTTTAGAAAAGTCATGTGCTGAATAAAATTGGAAGAAATTGTGTGCAATTCATGAAATCAGAAACATCCACTAGGATCCATTTCAGCTGATATTCTTGTTCTTCCTGTCAGAATTCTACATCAGCCTCTATGTAATGAGTGTGGATGTGTAATCCCAAAAATACTTCAGTTGTACTCAATTGAAGCTCAAAATAACATTAAATGGTTCCTAAGTAGGATATTTAAGCATAACTAAGTTTGGTGAATGGTCATTGGCATTTGACTGGTGTTCTCCTGCTTTGATTTGCTTGTCTTTTTGTATTTTATTGCTTAAATGTTTAGGACATGAGTTATGACTTGTCATTATTTGTATACTAATGTTTTGACTCTACCAAAAGGTGTCAGCTTGGTGGTAGCTTTAATCTGAGTAAGAGAAAGTCTGTTCAAATCCTCTTCCATGAAATTTGAGCATATGATCTGGATTGTCAATCCAGGATGATATTGGGAGTGCTGCTGCTTTTCAGATAAAGCTTTAAGGCTGGTCCACATCTGTCAGATGGAGTCAAAAGAGCGATGACAGGGGAGGCAGTAGCCTAGTGGCATTACCACAGGACTGTTAATCCAGAAACCCAGATAATGTTCTGGAGACTCAGGTTCCAATCCCACTATGGCAGATGGTGGAATTTGAATTCAATAAATATCTGGAAATATGATTCTATTAGTGACCATGAACCCATTGTTGATTGTCGGAAAAATCCCATCTACTCTTTTTAGGGAAGGAAACTGCCATCCTTACCTGGTCTGGTCTACATGTGATTCCAGAACTGCAGCAATGTGGTTGACTCTTAACTGCCCTCTGGGCAATTAGTGGGGAGCAATAAATGTTCCCTGGATGCTGCCTGACCTGCTGTGCTGTTCCAGCAATAAAGTTTCAACTTTGATCTCCAGCATCTGCAGACCTCACTTTCTCCAGCAATAAATGTTGGCCTAGCCAGTAGCTCTCTCATTCAGTGAATTTTTTAAAAAGTATTTGAAGAACAGGTGAGCAGTTTTCCTTCACCCAACATCAGTAGAGTGGCGAGTTTTGAAAAGATTTGTAGCTCAGGTTGATGTTCTGGATGTAGGTTTGCTCACTGAGCTGGAACGTTTGTTTTTGGACGTTTTGTCACCATACTAGGAAACACCTTTAGTGAGCCTGTGGTGTAGCCCGCTTTCTACTATATTTTTAAGTTTCCTTGGGCTGGTGATGTCATTTCCAGTTCTTTCTCAGGGGGCAGTAAATGGGGGATCCAAATCGACGCGTTTGTTGATAAAGTTCCGGTTGGAATGCCATGCTTCTAGGAATTCTCGTGCGTGTCTCTGTTTGGCTTGTCCTAGGGCATGTTGTCGTAGTTGAAGTGGTGTACTTAGAGGTTTATAAAATGATGAGGGGTAAATAGACAAGCTATTTTCCCTGGGGTGGGGGAGTCCAGAATGAGCTGGTGTAGACATGGGTGCGAGAGAAAGATTTGCAATGAACCTAAGTGGTAACTTTTTCACACAGAGGGTGTTGCGTGTATGGAATGTGCTTCCAGAGGAAGTGGTAGAGGCTGGTACAATTACAACATTTAAAAAGCATCTGGATGGGTTCATGAATAAATAGGGTTTAGAGGGATATGGGCCAAGTGCTGGCAAATGGGACTAGATTAGGTTAGAATATCTGGTCGGCATGCACGAGTTGGACAGAAGGGTCTGTTTCTATGTAGTACATTTCTCTGACTCTGACTCTGTATTGGATTCTAGATACTAACTGTTTTTCTTCCACATATGCTGCATTGACATGAGTACATAATCCCAGCTGACAAATCAATATTGTACTGAGGAAGTGCTGTCTTCCAGATGAGAAGTTCTGTTGGAAAACATTTTCTTCAAGTGTGCACTTTTGAAGTTTCAGTTTGTATTTCACAAATGTGGGAATTTACTTGTCCTGTGCTCGCTCTCTCGCTGTCACTCTCTCCATTTCACCACCACCCCCACTTGTGCAGTACTGCTATGTTTCATTTTGGTTGGTATTGTTCTGTTCATCTGACTACATAACACTTATCTGATGAGAGATATTATCTTCCCACTCATTAGAACAGTATGCCCCAGATATTGGGAATAAATATCTAGAGTGTAGATAGCAACCGGATTACTGTATATCCTAATACATCGGCTGTGAATTAGCAATAAGTTAAAGACTAGTGTTCAAAGATCTTTTAAGAAGGCTGTGACTTTAAGTAGAATCCCTGAGTTTTATCTAAGAAATTTATATCAGTTCAATTCTGGTATTTAGCCTTTAAGCACAACCAGAGCCCAATCACCAACATCTGGCTTACTCTTATGCAGACCAGATAATTGAAGGGTTTGAATCATTCTTAGTCAGTGACTCATTATTGTCCTATAGACAGAATGGCAGACCAGTGTCTTTATAAGGATAAGTATGTCATGTAGCACTATTTGTTACAATTAGCTCATCACTTCAGTATTTGCATTGCAGACCAATATCTCAAATCTTTTGTATGAGATGAATTTTCTGAAAGATTGTAACATTTTTGAACCACAAACCAATACTGCAGATTTTTTTACTTCAGGTTGCCCTGCTCCTCTAATTCAAACCTATCCATTAAATTGATCACTTTGTAGCATAGCATGTTAACGTGTCAACAGAGGTTGCTGTGTATCTTTTCACACTTTTTTTTTGTTCTGTGATTAGAAGAATTGAAAGTTTGATTTTAAGCCTTGTGTCCCTCTAATTTACTTTTTAGCTACATAGTCTCGTTTTGTGTTCTGTCAAGTAGCTGCAGAGTCTGTGACACAGACTTTCAATTTTGATTTTTTTTTCTTGACTTTTTTTTAAAAAGTCCTTGGGACTTGTAGATCAAGTGAGCTGCTGTAAATAAAGGATATCTGATTTCTCCCTCTAAAGTGAAATATTTTATTTTATTCTCCACTTCCCATAACTCTTGAGTAATAAGTGTACTGCCAAGTCAGAAGGATTGATATCATTTGGAATATTGGGTAACACTATGGAGAATGGAGTTGGTTCCAATGATGGCCAATTATGGTTCCTATCAAACTCAGATCACCGATCTCATTGCCCTGGTGGCACAGTGACTCAGCAGTTAGCATTGCTGCCTCACAGCACCAGAGACTCTGGTTTGATTCCAGCCTCGGGTGCCTGCCTGTGTGGAGTTTGCACATTCTCCCCAAGTCTACGTGGGTTTCCTCTGGGTGCTCCGGTTTCCGTCCGCAATCCAAAGATGTGTAGTTTAGATCGGTGTTTCTCAACAGGGGTGGAAGCGCCCCCTGAGGGGCGTTTGCCCACCTTCAGTGGGCGTTGAAGTCAAAAGGGGCGGCAAGGGGGCACTGAACGACTTTGTAGAGAGCTTACCAATCACTTGGAAGATTGCCGTGTCCTTGAAGGACATTGCTGTGTGCAGATGGATAGTCGCATAACACAAGTGTGTTATTTTCCCTGCACCCATGGAGACGTGGGCTCTGGTTGCTGCGCTATTATTGATGGTCTTCTCTGCGAATGGCAAACCAATTGAACTCGTTCGCAGTTGGCACTGATTCTACTGCCGAGATCAATATCAACTAACTTATGTCGCTTCTAGGAAGATGAAATGCAGCTTTTCAACTGTTCTATTGGGTGGCAGAATGAATGCACGTTAAAGCTAATTAGCCAATCAAATTTTGCCACTGAGCATCTTAAAATTATCGTGATATAGTAATACCCATGATTCTATCAGGGTATTCGAGCGACAGTGTAAAAGTGGCCTCATTGAGTAAGAAAAAGTGCAAGCGGTATAGCATGGACTATTTGTGATATGGCTTTATTCAATCTCCATCTAAAGCATTTACCACTGTGCTTGCTCTGTGAACAAAGTTTTTCCAACGAGGCCATGAAGCCTTCCTGTCCTATTAAACATTTGGAAAAGAAACACAGTGACAAAAAGGACAAAGATTTGGCATATTTTCAAACATTAAAGAATAAATTCAATCAGCAACCAACGATTTCCACTGCTTTTTCAAAGATGGGAGCCACAAATGTGGATGGCCTTGTGGCATCATACAATATAGCGAAGCTAATTGCAAACTGTGGAAAACTTCAATTCCGTGGTGAATCGTTGGTGCTTCCAGCTATTGCCAGAGTATTATCAACCATGCTACATCAGAAACCATCAATGACTATCAAGTGTATTCCTCTTAGCAACGATTCTGTGAGAAGGCAAATCGATGAAATGGCCTCAAATGTTGAGGATAAATTATGTTCCCTTTTGTTATCAAAAGAAATCGCCTTACAAATTGATGAAAGTACTATATGCGGAAATCAAGCTTTACTTTTTGGGGTACGTACGTTTCATTGACAAAAATGAAATACGAGAAGAACTACTTTTTGCTCTGGATCTACCAACAGATACCAAAGGTAAGACTATCTTCAACTGCGTCAAGGATTATTTTGATAAAAAGTCTGTTCCCCTCAAAAACATTGTTGCTAGTGCTACGGATGGCGCGTGTGCTATAGCTGGCCGACATCAGGGATTTGTCGCATTATTAAAGAGAGAAGTGCCACATGTTTTCACAGTACACTGCATTAATCATCGGCAGCATCTGGCTGCAAAGAAACTTCGTGAAATCCTCAACCATTATCTACAAGTGGTGATAGATGTGGAAAATTATATAAAGAGACATGCTCTGAATGAACGACTTCTCCGCCAACTCTGTAAAGATAAGATGAATTTCTGCAATTGCTGCTACATACAGAAGTGAGATGGCTCGAGAAAGGAAAACGCCTCAATCGTTTCCGTGAAATGTTCGATTCTATCATCTAATTCCTACAAAGAAATAATGAAAACCTTTTGTATGAATGTGCATATCTTGTGGATATATTTGACAAGTGCAATTCGCTGATCATGCAGATACAAGGAGATAATGTGAGTTTCATAAAAGCAAGGAATGCTGTTACATCTTTTATTGAGAAACTTGATCTCTTTCTTCGGAATATCAGTTGTCGCGAGTTTTACCAGTTTCCGAGTTTAAACAATATCGTGGAGGATGTTACTGATGATCAATTACTTATCTACTCAGCTCACATTCGTGCACTGCAGGATGATATGAAAATACGATTTGCTGACCTTATCGAGATGGAGATCCCTACATGGCTGGCTGACCCCTTTTTCTCATGTGCAGAAGAAATGGACATTCGCCTTCAGGAAGAAATGATAGAGCTCCAAAATGACACTACAATGAAAATTTGGTTTTCGCAAATGGGGAGCCCCTTTTTTTAGATTCAAGATGCCACCCAATGTCGTTTCCCACTATTAAGTGAAGAGGCAAAGCGGTTTGCACGACCATTTCCTACCTCTTATTTGGTTAGAAAGGATTCGGTGCCATCGCCAGAATACAAGATAAGACCCGCAATCACATGGATGTTGTTCAGCGTGGTGACCTGAGATTGCTTTTGACAAAAATTGAACCAGATGTATATGATTTAGCAAGATAACATGAACCACAAGGATCGCATTGACTATGTTGCTGTCACAGACTAAATTTTATACAGTGAGCCAAAAGTAGGTGGACAGTAAGAACTGTAATAAGTGATTTTTTTTTTGTTGTATATAAAATCTGTTATTTCACAAAAGTTTTCCATTTTCAGCACTGCAGTGTATCTCAGTTATATGTGCAAAAACAGACTTTGGTGATTTGGGGGTGTTGCATGATTTCAAGTGTAAGAAGGGGGCGTTGAATACAGAAAGGTTGAGAAACACTGGTTTAGATGAATTGGCCATGCTAATATGACCACAATGTTCAGGGATGTGTAAGTTAGGTGCATTAGTAGGCTAAATGTAGGATAATAGGTCAGGTGAATGGATTCGAGTGGGTTACTCTTTGGAGGATCGATATGGACTTGTTGGGCCAAAGGGCCTGTTTCCACTCTGTAGGGATGCTATGGTTGTTGCTGAGTGATGTGGAAAGTTTAAGATTCTCTGCTGCTGCATTTTAAATAATAGTGTGAAGCCTAATGAGTCGTTTTAACTGTTTATTCTTTGAATAGGTATTTAGAAACAGTAGATGTGCACATAAAATTGGAAAGAGAAAATATGTTAATAGATTAAGTGAATGGGGAAAGACTGTGGCAAATGGATTTCAATACAGACAATTGTAAGGTCATTCACTTGGCTCTAAAAAGGATAATACAACACACTTTCTCAATGGTGTAAGGCTATAAATAGATGAGACTGAACGATATTTGGGGCAGTCTAGATACGTAGGTCACTTAAATGTCATGGATGGGTAAAATAAAATATCAAAAGGGATCATTAGAATATTAGCCTTTATCTAGAGGGCCACATAATAAAGGGTTAGAAGTCAGTATATTAATGCAAAACCTTGGTTAAACCAACTTGTGATGCTGTTTTATGTCGAGGCACTTTGTCACAGGAAGGATACATTGGTCATGCAGGTAATACAGCATAGGTTTATTGGAACAAATTCTGGTCTTCAAGGGTTAAATTACAAGGAGATTACATGAACTAATGTTCCATTTCCTAGAACTTAACTAGATGTTTTTCAAGCTATTAGGAGATGCACGGGATAGATACAGAGCAACTATTTCTATCGTAAAATAAAACAAAGAACTGTAGAGGGTGTGGATTTGAAACCAAAACACAGCTGAGGAAGTGCTTAATCTGATGAGTCACTGATCTCAAAACATTACCTCTGTTTCTTCCTCTACAGATGCTGGCACACCTACTGAGTTTCTCCAAAAACTTTGCTTTTGCAACTATTTCTGTCAACTGGAGAATCTAGAATATAGTCTACAAATTAGAGGCAGGCCTTGAAGGAGTGAATTAAGAAAACACTTTCAAAGTTAAAAGTAATTCAAAATTTTGGTTATTTTAAGGACTGTTGATGGGTTATTTGTTAATTTTAACTGAGATGAATAGATTGCTGTTAAAATAGGTGTGAAAGCTCATAGGAATGAAATGGCTGTCTCTGGTCCCCGTGCTCCTATGCAATGTTGCACTCAGAAGAATTTCACAAAAGTATGGTCTGGTGCCTTAGTCGACCAATAAATAATACCACAGGTACCTTTTTGGTGATTAAAGTTATTAGGGTTGAATGGTCCCGGGCCATTTTGTGTATTTGAGAGATATGGACAAATAAAGTAAGTTGAATTCAACCATGATTGTTTAGTCAATTTGTAAATACAAGGTGTTTTTTATTAGTATAGAAGATGCAAACTATACAAGTGTGATTGAACTTGGATGGGTGTGTAAATGTTTCTCATTGGAAGGTGGAGGTGCCATTTTAATGGAAAACAGAGCAGACAAATTAATATTTCAGGTTGAGATTCAAGTGTAGTAGCCAAAGGCTAAGAGATCATTCTGTCCCTTGTGCCGTTTTTGCTACTCATTTAGATCCATATCCCTTGGCTCCATAAGCCTAAGACATTTGTTAGGTATGTTATCGAACCCTTTTGAAATTTTGAATTGACTTAATCTCAAATAGATTTTAGGGGATAGAATTTTAGGTTTCTACTAATCTTTGCTTGCTGATTCCAATTTGAATAAGTAAACTGTTCTTTGTTATCAAATACAGACTAACATGCTGTGTGTGTTTCTCATGTTTTCTGCTGGCTACCAGAAACTGATGGTGCTGTGATGAATTGCTACCCTCCTATGTTCATTTCAGTTACGTATCAGCCTCGCCCTGTTTGTTCCCCCAGTGGCCAGTTTGCTATTGTGAGGAAATGCCGTGAGAAAAGCACCAACGTTGAGTATGCAGCGAAGTTCATCAAGAAGCGGCGCTTGTCTTCCAGCCGTCGAGGGGTGAGCCTTGAGGAGATTGAACGGGAGGTGAACATTTTGAGGGAGATCCAGCATCCGAACATCATTACTTTGCACGATATCTTTGAAAATAAGACTGATGTTATTCTCATCCTCGAGCTGGTGTCGGGCGGGGAGCTTTTTGATTTTCTTGCAGAGAAAGAATCGTTGACAGAGGAGGAGGCGACTGAATTTCTCAAACAGATTTTGGATGGTGTACACTACTTGCATTCGAAGAAGATTGCTCATTTTGACCTCAAGGTATTGTTTCATTGCCTCAGCACTTTTGAAAGAAAACACAATAATTTAACCATATAATCAATATACTTTTAAAATCAAAGTTGCAATCACTATTCACTACTTCTTAATCAAATCTATAAAGACAGTCAGTTGTGACCTGCATACTGACCTTGGTTCTTCATATAGATATCTTTGCATTAAATAGTTGGTATTTAGTTATTTTGGGCATCACGCTAAAGCTTAGCTGAGGAAATTTCATAAAGTGTTCAAATATACAAGCAGGTATTGATTGTTCCTTGACCTCATCTGCAGTTTCTGTCCTTCTGGATAGATTTATTTCCATTTAGCCAAGCACTGCTTTCTAATAATAATTAACCCAGTCGATGTGCAGTTAATCAAGTTCTGTACCTTACAGTATAAAAGAAATGTGTTGGAATAAAAACATGTTGAAATTCCCCTAAGGTCAGCATGACTCTGTGAAGGGCGAAAGAGTTAACATTCCATGTATTCAGAAAGGTCATTGATCTAAAATGTTAACTCTGTTTCTGCCTCTGTAGATGCTGCCAGATCTGAATATTTTTTATATTTTTAGTTTATTTTGGACTGGCCCCTAAGCTCCACCTGGTATTTGCAATTATTGGTCTGGAAAGTGCATCATTGCAACGGGCAATGGAAATTTTGCAGCTCATTCACTCCATCTCTTTCCTCTTGAGGCATTTGCCTTTTCACCCTAAAGTGTGCCAGGCCACAAAAGGGATTTTCTGTCCTATTAGCAGGCTAGTTATGCTGTTATTCCCATCCTGGCTAAGATAGCAAATTGCCCAGATGTCTTTTGAATTGTGACCTTTTGTGGCCTCAGGTATGGCTGTCTTCTAGACAAATTCTGAGCCATGAGAGTAACACACATGGGGAAAGACATCCCCAGACACAACCTGAGGCTCACTCTCTGTCATATTAAGTAGGTGTGCAGACATCTTTTGTTGCAGGGTGGTGTTGTGACGAGTTTGAGACTGAAGATTAAAGTCTGTCAGTGGCTATCTTAAGGATGGTACGTTTTATTTTCTGTCATGTTTAGTCCTTTGTGATTTAATTCCGAGGAATGTGAGGAGAATCTCTGCCAATAACTTCCTGTGAATGGATTGAGGATCATGTGACTCTGTTCCGGATGGGTTCCTTCCCACAACTCTCTGGTAACACTGTTTGAAGTGTTGCGTTGTATTTTGTCTCGTGTCAAATTGGCTCCACATTTACTTCATACTTTGCTCTGCATTGTCCAATATGTAGTTCAGGGCTCCCCAAAAGAGGGGCTTGGAACTCCAATTGGAGTCACGAGCTAAAACTTCTGGGGTCATGAGATCCAAGTTAGTATTGGCTCATTGGAGTTCCAATCAAGTTTGAACAGCAGTGCTGCTGCTCAAACTGCTGATGAGGGATCATGACAGTTTTCAAGCCTTAAAGAAAAGGTTTATGAAGCATTGACATGGTTGAAAGTCCTCTCAGGTGCTATTATATTACACAGTAATCACTAACTGAGGGAAGAGATTTGCAGCCCAGCTTTCATAAGTAATGCTGAGGTACCTGAGGCTGTAGAAGTATTTGAATTTTTAACAGTTCTGAGGAATAACAAATGTTAACTTCTAGGATGTGCAGTCCAGTAAACCCCTGAAGTTTACAGCATAAAAGCATTCCACTTAACCCAATGTATGCATATTAAATCTTCACTAAAACAGTTGCAGACTGATTTTTCCTCACCCATGAATTTATTTCCCCTTTTAAATATTTACTTATCCCTTTAAAAGATACAGCAGTGCCTGTCTTAGCTACTATGTAGAAAAATACTCCATTCACTACTCACTTATGTATAGGTATTTACCTGAATTATTCTGGATCAGTGGTGCTGGAAGAGCACAGCAGTTCAGGCAGCGTCCGAGGAGCAGTAAAATCGATGTTGCCTGAAACGTCGATTTTACTGCTCCTCGGATGCTGCCTTAACTGCTGTGCTCTTCCAGCACCACTGATCCAGAATCTGATTTCCAGCATCTGCAGTCATTGTTTTCACCTATTTACCTGAATTAGTCTCTTCACTTGCAATCACCGCCACCCAGATGAAACAGTATTCCCATATTCACCATCAAAGCTTCATAATATTAAAGACCTCTATTAATCAAAAATCATAGTTTCTCTGCTATAGTAAAAATAGTCCCAATGTCTCAATTATCCTGCAAACTATACTCTTCCATCTTTATCATCTTCCCTGGTGACTCTACACAAAAGACTTCCTCTGTCTTTAACACATTTTCTCTAATCGGGTTTCTTAAAAGGCACTCACAGCTTAATCATTACCTTGTTAAATGGATTAATAATAAATTCTCATTTACACATAGATATCACACTCAACCAAACTTCGTTAACCAGATCAAAAATGAATCAGAGCCAATTCTGTGATTTTTCTTGAGTGAAAGAGATGTATTAAACCTGAGCCACACTGAGAAAGTAATGTGGCTATGGAGACAGGAAGGTACAGCTAGTTGCTGTTTAAAGTTTCTAGTCCTGGAGTTACAAAAATTAAACCAGAGTCCCAACTGTGTAGCTGCTGTTCTGTTTCCTCGGGTTGACGAGGCATGCAGGTAACCTTGATTTCTCTTTGCACGTAGTTTTGTCAAGTTACTTTTTCAAGGCACTGATCCCAGAGACAGAGAGAAGGTATCATTGGTGTTAGTCTCAGTTGCTTTTCTCTCTCTCTGTGTGTGTTCAAAGGCTGATGTTGCAGTGCCACTCCTTTGTGGATTCTGGTGTCTGTTATTATCTAATTTCAAGTCGGAAATTGCATCTTTGTATATAAATTTATCATGCAAGTGGGAATTGAACAAGAGGTGAGTTTTCTGACACCCTATTGAGTTTTAGTGCCCCTTGATTAAAATAGTCATTGTGCTGCAGCAGGTTTTTGTATTTTCCACGTGGTTGCCTGGCCTGTCAGATTATCACAGCTGTTGTTTTAAGTCAGTATTATCCTTTTAGAAACTCTTTCGGACATGGAAGTCTTGGCTATTAAAGTCAAATGATGAAAGCTGAATATTTATAGTCTATTTTCATTACAATTGTAACAGAGGAAAATAGGGAATGTCATTGATATCCATGGAATGAGGTGAATTTATTTTGAAATAAAAATAAGTCTGGGGAAACTCCAATTTGTAAGTGTTTGTCAGCTTAGGCTAATGAGTGGCAAGTAACATTCGTGCCATACAATGCCAGGCAATTAGCATCTCCAAGAACCATCTCTGCCCTGAAGTTCCCTCCCAAAGGTCATTGTGGGTCAACCTTCAGCAGGTGGACTGCAGCAGTTTAAGGAGGCAGCTCACCACCACCTTCTCAAGAGAAACCAAAACTGGCACTAAATGTTGGCCAGCCATGATGACCATGTCCCCTGTGTGAATTTAAAAAGTTTTTTGTGGGGTGTGTTTTTTTTCAGATCTCCAGAATCCACAATATTTTGCTTTTATTTCAATTTAAATTCTGATTACTTTTCCTCCCCATCATTGTGAGGTAGGCCAATAGGTGTTTCCCCAAACTCTGGTCTTTGAATTCCAATTTTTGAAATAAACCCACAGCAAAATCCTTTAAAATGAAACCAAAAATAAGATATATAAACAAAGTCTTCAAAACATAGAGGAACTACTTCACTACTCTATCCATACTCTAAAGGACTCAAATTAAGCAAGACAGGAAGGAGAGGAAATCTGATATAATTGGGATTGTGTAAATCCATAAATACTGAAAAATAAATCAGTTTGTGGATTCCTGGAATACAGTGTAAAATAAGTTTCCTTGGTAAGTTTGCCCCAGTACTTGTTCTTTTTTTTCCAAGCAAAGCGTAGGCTTTACAACCAGCAACTTAGAGACCATGGAGTGTCTAAGACAGGGTGGCAACTCAGCCTGAAGTTCTGCTTTCCCACTGGAAGTCAAACAGCAACTGACCTAAATCCCAGAATTGTGGATTTAAGCTATTCAACAAGCTCAGTTTTTTGTCATGTGACAAGCACATGCATTTCAGGTGCTGGGGTGTATTTCAGTGAGCTAATTGGCGTCTTGTCTTTCACCTAATAATGTAGCTATACCTGTCCCATCAGTTTCCATTGGGAGGTGGTGGTAACTGTAAAAGCATTAACATCCTTTTTATCATCAAAGGTCTCTATCCAGAGCTGGATGGAAGCAGGTGTTTAGCACACTTGCCTTCATTGCTCAAATCTTTGAGTATAGCAGTTGGGATGTTATGTTGAGCTTGTGCAAGATGTTGATGAGGTCTCTTCTGGAGTACTTTGACTAGTTCTGGTCTCCCTGCTGTAGGAAGGATATTATTAAGCTGGAGGGAGTTCAGAAGAGACTGTCCAGCATGTTACTGGGAATAGAATGTTTGATTTATAAGGAGAGGTTGAATTGGCTGGGATGTTTTCACAAGTGCATAAGAGGTTGAGAGGTGATCCTATCTGGGTTTATGAGATCATGAGGGGCATCGATAAGGTGAATAGCAAATGTATTTTCCTGAGGGTGGGGGATTTCAGTACTAAGGGCAACTTTGAGGCGAGATGAGAGTGTTTAAAAAGACACGTGCAGCATTTTTTTAACACAGTAATTTGTGTTGAATGAACTTCCAGAGAAAGTGGTGGTTGCAGGTATAGTTACAACATTTAAGACATTTAGATTATTACGTGAATAAGAAACGTTTGGAGGGATATGGGCCAAATGCAGGCAAGTAGGGTTAGTTTAGTTTGGAATTATGGTTGGGATGGATTAGTTGGACTGAAGGGTCTGTTTCTGTGCTGTATAACTCTGACTAATTTCCAAGTCCTCTCTCGATTTTGGCTGCAATGTCTATACAATGCAGATATAGTCATGTGGTCAGATTGAGTCCAGCTAGGTTGTCCATTTTTAAACGAACAGGCTTTAAACTGGAAAATATAGTAGAGAATATAGTTTGTTTTGACTTTTCTCTTTATGCTGTCTCTGGCTACAACGCAAAAAGTAAGTAAAGAAACAGGGTTAACAGTGAATTACATCAGAGAGGGCCTGCTTTCCGATATGTTTATAATGTGTGGAGATCTCACTGCCTCACTAGAAAGGTTTCCTGTACAGATCGTTCTGCTACGTGTGTTTCGTTAACACAAATTCATTATAACATTGAACTGGGGACACTTTCTAAAGCGTGAAGTTTTAAAACACGTATTGGCTATAACATGATTCTAGCCCCATTAGTTTAAATGGTGCTGCTATTACGCAGTTTTCTTATAACATAGGATTGCATGAGAACAGAACTACTGCATTATAGCAGAACTGACTGACCATCAACCACCTTCTTAATCTCAGTGTCATTTATCTATGCATCCATTCTATCTTTCAGTTACAGTATAAAGCTATATTGGCTCATTTGAGTACCTTGGTCCATTATTTATCATCTTTAAGATCTTGACATTTGAAGATATGACATTTTACATCATATCATAATTGGTAACAATGTATATTCTCTACAAGATGCACTGCAGCAGCACTCCAAGGTACCTTGGACAACCCCATTTAAACTAGAGGTCTCTACCTTCTCGAAGAATAAGGGCAACTCTACCACATGCAAATTCTTCTCCAAACCATGCTGTACCATGACTTGGAGCGATATCACTTTTACTTCTCTGCTGAATCTAAATTCTGGAACTTCCTCCTTAACCGCTTTGTGTACACCATGTAAACTGAAGCAGTTCAAGAACATAACTCACCAAAACCTTCAGAAAAACTAGGAATTGCCATAAATGCTGGCCTAGCTAATATTACCCATCCCTTGTGAGCAACAGTTTAAAAAAATTCCAATCAGTTGCCATCTTTGTTTGACAAAATGTTGCAATTGAAAACTGCCATTTACACCTGCCTTACCAGAATGTAATGTACATCTGGTCAATCCAAAATCTGCTTCCATAAGACCCACTGGCCCAGATGTGATTTCAGTACCCCTCAATATACAAACTATCTCAACTAAACTTTTGTACAAGTTTAAATGAAAAACATACTCTTTAACAGATATCTGACTATTGGATCTCTTGTATCATTTACATTTTTTTTAATGCTCAAGGGTAATCTCATGCTCTCGATTGTCCTTTTTGCTCTCTTTGAATCGATACACATCTATTATGAATATGTAAACTCACATGATTAGCTGTATTAATAGAAGATGTGAGGATTCTGCTTTCTGGCTTTATAATATAAATAGTGTACTGTCATACAGCATGGAAACAGACCCTTCGGTCCAACTTTTCCATGCCGATCAAGTTTCCCAAACTAAATTAGTCCCATTTGTCTGCCCATATCCCTGTAAACCTTTCCTATTCATAAAGCTGTCCAGATGCCTTTTAAATATTATAACTTGCATCTACCACTTCCTCTGGCAGTTCACTCCACATACAAACCACAGTTTGTGTGAAAATGTTGCCCCTTAGCCCCCATCTAAATCTTAAAAATATGCCCTTTACCTTGTGTATATCTCTCTTTTCCTCTCCCTCAAGAGAAACCAAACTGCAAGCAAATGTTTACAACCCCTTCCACCCCTCCAAAAACATACTACAACAATCCATTTCTAGATATATTTGCCTCTCTCAGATGTTTTAATACTGTGTTCATGATATTCATATCACGTCTGAGTTATATGGAAATGTTTCATTTTTATTTTAAAAAGTTTAATTAGCCAGTGTTTTACTATGCCTTACATCCAGACCCTGATTTAATGATTTTTGAGGTTTGGCAATCATCTAAAGCATCAGTACTTCAAGAAGAGTTTCAGATAAATGAAGGAAAGCAATGTTGTTTGAATGTCTTCATCTTACCTATCTTTTATAGAAGGTTGAGCTGAAGTTAACTAGTGTTATTGTGCAGGAACTTGCTTCCATGTTTTACACACCACATTAATTTTTCTAATGCCTTTAATCTTCCTTTTATTTAGCCTGAAAATATTATGCTTCTGGATAAAAATGTCCCCAATCCTCGCATCAAGCTGATTGATTTTGGTATTGCACACAAGATTGAGGATGGTAACGAGTTCAAAAACATCTTTGGAACTCCTGAATTTGTTGGTGAGCACACTACTCTGCATTCTTTCTAATTTTTTTAGCTGTCAGTAAATTGTTTTAATTTTGTTTTATTATGAAAGCTGTTACGTAATTCAGCAATCCTTGTTCTCAGACGGGGAATTTGTTTCGTAAGATATATTTCATTCCTAATTTAAACGAATGGGGAAATAGGCTCCAAGCGCAGAATGAACTACTGCTCCTTAATTTCTACATGTCCTGTTCAATAACACAACAAAAATATAATTAGATAGTGTCTTTAATGTAATAAAATGTGTTCAGATGCTTCAAAATATGATAAAGTTATGTTTGACACTGACCTACAAAAGAAGGTATTCGGGAATCTGATTATAATCTTAGTTTTACGGAGAATCTAAAAGGAGGTAAATGAGGAAATGAAGCTGAGAGTTTAGGAAGAGAATTCCAGAGCTTAGGGCTTCAACAGCTGGAGCCACGGCTACCAAGTGATTCATATTTGAGGTGTGCAAGAGGTTAGAATTGGAGGAACAGATATCTCGGTGGATTTTAGGACTGGAGGAATTTAGATATTATGGGCATTGAGGTGAAGAGGGCTTTAAAATTAATTTAAAAATCCAAGGTATTGTTCATTGGAAACCAGCAGAGGTCAGTAAAGCAGAGGGCTGATGGATAATTGAGACTAGACGTGAATTAGGATATGGGCAACAAAATGGTAGTTGGATTGTTGGACTGGACTGGTCAATTGTGGAGTAACTTTGGCATGGATGAGGGTCTCCACAACAGATGAGCTGGGGCAGTCATAATAATGGCAGGGATGTGTGGTTGGCAGTTTACCTCAGGTGAAATATGATGTCAGGTTTGTGAGCCATCTGGCTAAAAGTTAGTTGCCAGGGAAGGGGCAGGTGGTGAGGAAACTGAAAGACAAAGCAGAGCCATTGGCAATATTTTGTAGCAGAATATTTCAATTTGTCAACTGTGGCTGTCAGGCAAGCCATTTGACAAATGTCAGTTGAGAATGTTGTTGGTGAAGTGAAGTTGGATGTTATCAGTGTATATACAATCATAGAATGGTTACCGAAGAGGAGAAGGTAATTTAGCCTTTTGTATCTGTGCCCACTTATCTTGTCCTCCTCTGCTACCCTTCCCTTAGCCTTATAGTTTTTGCTTCTTTAGATAATCTAATTCTCTTATGAAAGCCACTACACCACACTCGGGCAGTGCATTCTGGATCTTAACAAATCACTATATGTTTTTCCTTATAAATGCTTCTTTTACCAATCATCTTTAAGTCTGTGACCTGTGGTTCAACTCTTCCACCAACGGAAGCAGTTTCTCCCTATCTACTTTGTCCAGACTCTTCATGACTACTTCAGGTTTAGCATGGATGAACATTTGTTTGGCATGAACTAGTTTGGGCTAAATGGCCTGTCTCCATGTAGTAGGACTAGGTTAATATATCAATCAAATCTCCTCTTGAATTTCTCCAGGGAGGGCACTCCCAGTTTAAGCAATTTATCTACATAACAGAAATTCTTCTTTGGAGCTATTCTTATCAATCTTTTCTGCACCCTCTCCAGTGTTTTTGCATCCTCCCTAAAGTTGATAACCAAAACTGAACCCGACACTCCAGTTGAAGCAAAACCAGCATTCTGTATCGGTTTTATTGTAACTTTCTTGTTCTTGTACTCCTTTTGTAAAGTTTGGTATCTGGTTTGCTTTATTAACCATTTCTCAATCTATCTTCAATGAGTTGTGCACATATGTCCCAACTCCCTGTGCTCCTGCATCTCATTTAGAATTGTATCCTTTAATTTATCCGGTCGGCATGGTGGCTCACAGCACCAGGGACCCAGGTTCGATTCCTGCCTCAGGCGATTGTCTGTGTGGAGTTTGTACATTCTCCCCGTGTCTGCGTGGGTTTCCTCCGGGTGCTCTGGTTTCATCCCACAATGATTTGGATGCGAGCATAAAAGGTATAGTTAGTAAGTTTGCAGATGACACCAAAATTGGAGATACAGTGGACAGTGAAGAAGGTTACTTCAGATTACAACAGGATCTTGACCAGATGGGCTAATGGGCTGAGAAGTGGCAGATGGAGATTAATTCAGATAAATGCGAGGTGCTGCATTTTGGGAAAGCAAATCTTAGCAGGACTTATACACTTAATGGTAAGGTCCTAGGGAGTGTTGCTGAACAAAGAGACCTTGGAGTGCAGGTTCATAGCTCCTTGAAAGTGGAGTCGCAAGTCGATAGGATAGTGAAGAAGGCATTTGTTATGCTTTCCTTTATTGGTCAGATTTTTGAGTACAGGAGTTGGGAGGTCATATTGCGGCTCTACAGGACATTGGTTGGGCAACTGTTGGAATATTTCATGCAGTTCTAGTCTCCTTCCTCTTGGAAGGATGTTGTGAAACTTGAAAGGGTTCAGAAAAAATTTACACGGATGGTGTTAGATTTGGAAGATTTGAGCTATAGGGAGAGGTTGAATAGGCTAGGACTGTTTTCCCTGGAGTGTCCGAGGCTAAGGGGTGACCTTTATAGAGGTTTATAAAATCATGAAGGGCATGGATAGGACGAATAGACAAAGTCTAGGGTGGGAAAGATATAAGAGAGACCTAAAGGGCAACTTTTTCACGCAGAGGGTGGTACGTGTATGGAATGAGCTGCAGAGGATTGGTAGAGGCTGGTACAGTTGCAACATTTTAAGAGGCATATGATGTTAATGGGTATATGAATAGGAAGGGTTTGGAGGGATATGGGCCGGATGCTGGCAAGTGGGACTAAATTGGATTGGGATATCTGGTCGGCATGGACAAGTTGGATCGAAGGGTCTGTTTCTGTGCTACACATCTCTATGACTCTATGTGCAGGCCAGGTGAATTGATCATGCTAAATTGCTCATTATGTTAGGTGCATTAGTCAGGGGTAAATATAGAGTATGGGAATGGGTCTGGGTGGGTTACACTTTGGAGGGTCAGTGTGAAATTATGGGCTGAAGGGTCTGTTTTCATACTGCAGAAAATCTAATCTAATCTTTGTATTTTTCCTCCTAAAATTAATTACTTCACACTGCGGTACATTTATTCATCCATTCCACCAATCTGTGTTCTTTTGAAGTTTGACTCTATCATCTTCAGTTTGCAGCACTTCAAAGTTTTGTGATCTCTGCAAATTCTGAAACTGACTTCTGCACAAACATGATTTGGAGGAGCCCGTGTTGGACTGGGGTGGACAAAGTTTTTAAAAAATCTCTCAACATCAGGTTTATTTGGAGGCACTAGCTTTCGGAGCGCTGCTCCTTCATCAGTTGGTTATGGAGCAGGACCATATGACAGAATTTATATCAAAAGGTGATGTGGTTGAAATACATTAAACAACTAGTCTTTAATCCTTTTAGAATGGTTTTGCCAGTTTCGGTTAGTAACTATGTAAATCCCAGAACTCTTTTTAAGTCATATTCTCAAGATAACTTCAGGTTTTCTCACCAAATGTGTCATCTCAGCTCAGACAATGCATTAAAGGCGTGAGGTTAAAGTCTGTCTGTGTCCCCATCTTGAGTCAGACTGATTCTAAAGTGGGGTTTATAGAATCTTGGATGGATTGACTGTAGGTCATGCATTTTTTGAGCAAAATAAAATATTCCACAATTTAGGAAATCTAGTCAGCATGGGCAAGTTGGGCCAAAGGGCCTGTTTCCATTTTTTTTATGACTGACTGACTGTATGATGTCTGTCCTGAGTTCACTACTCTCTCTTATAGCCTTTAAGTTCTCCTTCCGTATATTATATTTTGCCCTATGCGCATTCACGCCAACCCCTTGGTAAGAGTTTTAGATTTTGATCACAGTTAAGTGGGCAGAATGTCTATGAGCAGCTTTGATCTTATCCTTGAACCTGCATCGCTTTGCTGCTTTTGAAATCAAACTAAACATCAAGGCACAATAGTTTCAATTTCTTTCCTTCTCTATCTCTTAACCCTCAATGTAGTCTTCCTGCCTTCATTTGCTGATCAGAGTTGTGATTATGCTAAAAGATTGGTTAGGCCCCAACTAGGGTATTGTTTTCAGTTCGAACAGTTTCAGAAGAATGTGCAGGTTCTTGATAGTGCAAGGGAGATTTGCCAGAATGCTCCCAGGTCTGGGAGATTTCAGTTACAAGATTAGATTAAATGAGATGGTGTTGTTGAAATAAAAGTAGCCACTGGAAAAAGCTGCTCCCATTAGCTGACAGTGCAAGGACTGGGTGACATTGAAGCCTCAAGCAAGAGAAGCCAGGGGAATATGAAGAAAAATGATACTGCGTGGTAATAACCAAATTCTCTGCCCATGAGCTTTCTGAAAGCACAAACAATCACCATTTCAAAAGAAAATTAGATGCGCTCTTGAAGGAATTAAATGTACAGGGCTATGGAGATTTGAATGGATAGGTCGCTCTGTGGACCAGCCAGCACAGACTCCGGACTGAATGGCCACTCCTGTGCTGTAAATGACTGTGGCTCTCAACTCCCATTGAACTGACTAAAATTACTGGGGCATTTCAACATTTCACTGATTAATTAAAGCATTTTTGCTTGCTGCTTGTCAGGAGGCGTGAGAAATAAAACCGTACTTTACACGGATCCCAATGACTCTATCCAAGATAGTTGTCTTAGGAAAAAGAACTGCAGTTATCAATCATTATTATTTGCTCTCCTTTCTTTCTTATCTCTCTGTACAGGCTTAGGACAGAGTTATTGTGGGTTGTTCTTCGTGATAGTCGCACACTAAAAACCTTTCTCCTCTTTGTTTTTCAGCTCCTGAAATAGTAAATTATGAGCCTTTGGCTTTAGAAGCAGACATGTGGTACGTTCAACTCACTCTATCTTAAAGGATACCTGCTTTTTCACTTTCTTCCCTTTCCTTGACTTTCTCACCTCTTGGAGATAGTAATTTGGCTTTACAGTACAGTTCTTGTTTGCAAAAGAAACGGGATGATTGTTAACAATTAATGATTGAGCATGTATCTCAGCAGGCTAAACAAGGGCTTTAACAACTGAAGCTGCTCACTTACTTGACCTTGCGGCCTAATTGCAGATTAGCATTAAGATAAGGAGTACATTCCATATTACACTGCACTAATTTGTTTTTGAATAGGTGTAAGAGGGGTGGGGTGTAGGTTTGCTCGCTGAGCTGTAGGTTTGATATCCAGACATTTCATTACCTGGCTAGGTAACATCATCAGTGGCGACCTCCAAGTGAAGCGAAGCTGTTGTCTCCTGCTTTCTATTTATATCTTTCTCCTGGAAGGTGTTCCTGGAGTTTGTGGTGATGTCATTTCCTGTTCATTTTCTGAGGGGTTGATAGATGGTATGTAGATCTCTGTGTTTGTTTGTGGCATTGTGGTTGGAGTGCCAGGCCTCTAGGAATTCTCTGGCATGTCTTTGGTTAACCTGTCCCAGTCGAAATGGTGTTTTTTTTCATTGGTGTGTAGGGCTACGAGGGAGAGAGGGTTGTCTTATTTGTGGCTAGTTGGTGTTCGTGTATCCTGGTGGCTAACTTTCTTCCTGTTTGTCCTACATAGTGTTTGTGGCAGTCCTTGCATGGAATTTTATAGATGACATTGGTTTTGTCCATGGGTTGTACTGGGTCTTTTAAAGTTTGTTAGTTTTTGTTTGTGTGTGTTGGTGGGTTTGTGTGCTACTAGGATTCCGAGGGGTCTTGGTAGTCTAGCTGTCATTTCTGAAACTTCTTTGATGTATGGTAAAGTGGTTAGGGTTTCTGGCTGTGTTTGGTCTGCTTGTCGTGGTTTGTTCTTGAGGAATCTGTGCCTCACCACCCACTTCACCTTCAACAACACAATCTGCAAACAAACCAACAGCACACCCATGGAATCTCCGCTATCAGGATTCATAGCAGAAGTGGTAATGCAAAGTCTAGAACAAACAGCCTTATCAATCATCAGACCAAAAATCTGGGTCCACTACGTAGATGACACCTTTGTCATCACAAAACGAAACAAGATGGAAGAGACATTTAACATCAACAACACCCTCACAAGCATAAAGTTCACCAAGGAGGAAGAAACCGACAACAAACTCGCATTCCTGGACGTCACTGTCGAAAGAAAGGACAACAGAGAACTACAAACCTCCGTATACAAAAAAACCGACAAACACTGACCAAATACTTAACTACACCAGCAACCATCCCAACACACGCAAATGAAGCTGTATCAGAACATTATTCCAACGAGCCACCTCACACTGCAGCACAGACGAACTTCGGAAAACAGAGGGGAACCACCTGTACAATGTATTCAAAAAGAACGCATACTCAAAAAATACAATCCGCAGATTCCTCAAGAACAAACCACGACAAGCAGACCAAACACAGCCAGAAACCCTAACCACTTTACCATACATCAAAGAAGTTTCAGAAATGACAGCTAGACTACCAAGACCCCTCGGAATCCTAGTAGCACACAAACCCACCAACACACTCAAACAAAAACTAACAAACTTAAAAGACCCAGTACAACCCATGGACAAAACTAACGTCATCTACAAAATTCCATGCAAGGACTGCCACAAACACTACGTAGGACAAACAGGAAAAAAGTTAGCCACCAGGATACACGAACACCAGCTAGCCACAAAAAGACACAACCCTCTCTCCCTCGTAGCCCTACACATGGATGAGAAAAACCACCATTTCGACTGGGGCAACACATCTATCCTGGGACTGGCTAAGCAAAGACATGCCAGAGAATTCCTAGAGGCCTGGCACGCCATAAATACATAGATCTAGATACCATCTATCAACCCCTCAGAAAATGAACAGGAAATGACATCACCACAAACCCCAGGAACCCCATCCAGGAGAAAGATATAAATAGAAAGCAGGAGACAACAACTTCGCTTCACTTGGAGGTCGCCACTGATGATGTTACCTAGCCAGGTAATGAAACGTCTGGATATCAAACCTACAGCTCAGCGAGCAAACCTACACCCTAAACCTCAACCTGAGCTTACAAACCTTACAATAGGTATAAGACTTTTGGAAATGGGTTCAACTGTATCCAGAATGTATGTTTAGTCCATGATTTCTGGAAGTCTGTCTGTAATCTCAATATTGCTTTTCTTGGTTAAAATAAAGTAAATTGATTTACCTAATGCTCCAATTTTTCTGCTCTGTTTGGAAAGAGGTGTGTACAGTCATTTTATTTTATTGCTTTTTGTAAGATCTTTAACTTTCGTTCAAGTTCATGTTTTTATTGATTTAACTTTGAGTTCCACACTAACCTCGTGCTGAATTTGCCAGACTATTGAGTGTTATGGTTTGCAAAATGTTCCAGACTAAACAATTTATTTTTCTTTCAATTACAGGAGTATTGGTGTCATCACCTATATTCTGTAAGTATGCTGGTGATGCTTTTTCATGTCTGAACTCCTAAACTGTATTGCCTAATTGAATCCATAGTTCAGGTGATCTAGTTGGAGCTTGTCAAAGCACATTCTTCATTGGCAATTGAAATGATTTTATATTCATAGCTGAATTCAGTGTTTTAGGAGCTATAGATTGTGACTGAGGGCTTTAAACAAATTGGAAGGGGGAGAGTTTGATGGGGGTTATGTAGGCTTACAAACAAAAGGATATGACACATTGCAGGGCAATTGTTTTGTTGATACCCAGAGCAAAGCAGGAAGGGACAGAGTGCACAAACTTTTATTTTTAAGAAAGCAGCTGCTAGGTTCGGAGAGGGAGACATTGTAAAGTTAATGGTTCTTCACTCTCTCTTTCCCTTCCTTTGCCCCCCCCCCTTCCTTTGCCCCCCCCCCCCTTCCTTTGCCCCCCCCTTCCTTTGCCCCCCCCCTTCCTTTGCCCCCCCCTTCCTTTGCCCCCCCCTTCCTTTGCCCCCCCCCTTCCTTTGCCCCCCCTTCCTTTGCCCCCCCCTTCCTTTGCCCCCCCCTTCCTTTGCCCCCCCTTCCTTTGCCCCCCCCTTCCTTTGCCCCCCCTTCCTTTGCCCCCCCTTCCTTTGCCCCCCCTTCCTTTGCCCCCCCTTCCTTTGCCCCCCCTTCCTTTGACCCCCCTTCCTTTTGACCCCCCTTCCTTTTGACCCCCCTTCCTTTTGACCCCCCTTCCTTTTGACCCCCCTTCCTTTTGACCCCCCTTCCTTTTGACCCCCCTTCCTTTGCGCCCCCCCTTCCTTTGCGCCCCCCCTTCCTTTGCGCCCCCCTTCCTTTGCGCCCCCCTTCCTTTGCGCCCCCCTTCCTTTGCGCCCCCCCTTCCTTTGCGCCCCCCCTTCCTTTGCGCCCCCCCTTCCTTTGCGCCCCCCCTTCCTTTGCGCCCCCCCTTCCTTTGCGCCCCCCCATCCTTTGCGCCCCCCCATCCTTTGCGCCCCCCCATCCTTTGCGCCCCCCCCTTCCTTTGCGCCCCCCTTCCTTTGCGTCCCCCCCTTCCTTTGCGCCCCCCCTTCCTTTGCGCCCCCCCCTTCCTTTGCGCCCCCCCCTTCCTTTGCGCCCCCCCCTTCCTTTGCGCCCCCCCCTTCCTTTGCGCCCCCCCCTTCCTTTGCGCCCCCCCCTTCCTTTGCGCCCCCCCCTTCCTTTGCGCCCCCCCCTTCCTTTGCGCCCCCCCCTTCCTTTGCGCCCCCCCCTTCCTTTGCGCCCCCCCCTTCCTTTGCGCCCCCCCCTTCCTTTGCGCCCCCCCCTTCCTTTGCGCCCCCCCCTTCCTTTGCGCCCCCCCTTCCTTTGCGCCCCCCCCTTCCTTTGCGCCCCCCCCTTCCTTTGCGCCCCCCCCTTCCTTTGCGCCCCCCCTTCCTTTGCGCCCCCCCCTTCCTTTGCGCCCCCCCCTTCCTTTGCGCCCCCCCCTCCTTTGCGCCCCCCCCCTTCCTTTGCGCCCCCCCCTTCCTTTGCGCCCCCCCCTTCCTTTGCGCCCACCCCCCTTCCTTTGCGCCCACCCCCCTTCCTTTGCGCCCACCACCCTTCCTTTGCGCCCCCCCACCCCCCTTCCTTTGCGCCCCCCCACCCCCCTTCCTTCGCCCTCTTTCCCCCCCCCTTCCTTTCTTTCCTCCCTTTCCACGTAGTTTACTATGGCATGTTTTGATTCATTCATTCAGACCGGGGCCTCAGAGCAGTAAGTCTCGATAGACTATGTTCAGTATACGTCATTAATATCATTAAAAACTTAATCATTTTAAATGTGCCATCGCTTCTGAATGAAAGTGAGATATGTCAGCTACATATATCTTTAATTCTTTAAGTAGTTTATGAATGTTGCTGAGATTCACAACATGAGAGAAAATGGGAGAGAAATGGAAGAATTTGGCAGGAAACTTCAAGACGCTTACACATTCAAAATTTAGGAAATGGTTTATTTTAAGTGTGCCATTATACCAGGCCATGACAATGTTGAACAGTGTGATTTTACTGAATTTCAATGAATCGTTGACATGTTAAATTTTTGTACTGGTATGTATAAATAAAATTTCCTACCAGTAGTTTATTCTTAATTCTCTTTCTTTTATCCAGTAATTACTTTTACCATAGTTCATTGTGTTTTCCTCCTTCAGCCGGGATTAGTTGTGCGTTCAAATCGATTTTTGCCAGTAATGTAATACAGTATTTTGAACTGCAGCATAATTTCAGCCCCATAAAACTATTAGTCGACCCTATAAATTGAACTTTTAAAAATATCTAAAAGGTTTGACTTTTACATGAGTATATATGGTAAATGAATTAATGGCAAAATACGGTCAATGGCTATCATCATTATGAAGCCATTGTTACAAGGGGATTAAAGCTGAACTAAATATTTGGGAATGTGATTTTGGAAAGGATAGCTGGGAAGAGAAGTATGATGGCATAACTTCTAGTAATAAAAGGAAATAATAGCAGGAAGTGATGCAGAATCTATATGGGTCTGAGCAAGAAATAACAAAGGGAAGAAGGCACTGATTGGATTACAGTATAGTTTCTCTGACAGTAGCTGTTCTTCCAAAGGTCATTGTATTGGAAATATTAACTCTATTTTTCCCTCTACAGTTGGTGCCAGACCTGTTGAGTTTCTCTGGCAATTTCTGTTTTGATTCTCTGAAGGAGTTGAACTTGATTGTTGAACCTGGAAGGCTTTCACTCTTTAAGGATGTACTTAAAGGAAGGGCCATGGTGCTACTTGTTGATTTGCATTTGCTAACCTATGTCCTATAATTCTCAAATCTGAGCACCAGATATGGACTGTGGGGTATGCTAAATAAAAATAAAGATGCAATTCTGAATCTATGCCATAACAGGATGAATACAGACAATGGTTTAACAGTATTGACAATGGTTTAACAGACTGCATGTGATGATCAATTATCAACTGTATTATGTTTGCCTGTGTAGAATAAAATAGTGATGTATCTTGTTGTTTTCTTCAGTCCTTGATGTCTGAGGTGAGCTTGTTGTTAAATACTCATTCTTTGCTGTACTTCATTATTTGTTTCTTGAACTAAGGTACTACGTTTTGGAAAGGCAAATCAGGACAGGACTTATACATTTAATGGTAAAATCCTGGGGAGTGTTGCCAAGCAAAGAGACCTGGGAATGCAGGTTCATAGTTCCTTGAAAGTGGAGTTTTAGGTAGACAGAATAGTGAAGAATATGTTTGGTACACTTTCCTTTATTGCTCAGTGCATTGATTATAAGAATTTGAGGGTCTTGTTGCAGTCGTACAGGTCATCGGTTAAGCCACTTTTGGAATACTGAGTACAATTCTGGTCTCCCTATTATAAGAAAGATGTTGTTAAACATGAAAGGGTACAGAAAAGATTGACAAGGATGTTGCCAGAGTTCAAGGGTTTGAGCGATAGGGAGAGGGTGAATAGGCTGGGGCCATTTTCGCTGGAGCATTGGAGGCTGAAGGGTGACCTTCTAGGAGTTTATAAAATCATAAGGGACATGGATAAGGTGAACAGTCAAGGTCTTTTCCCCAGGGTAGTGGAGTCCAAAACTGGAGAGAATAAGTTTAAGTTGAGAGGGGAATGATTTAAAAGGCATCCAAGGGACAAAATGTTTGCACAGAGGGTGGTGTGTTTATGGTATGAATGCCAGAGGAAGTAGTGGAGGCTGGTACAATTGCAGTATTTAAAAGGCATCTGGATGAGCATATGAATAGGAAAGGTTTGGAGGGATATGGGCCAAATACTGGGCAGATGTCTGGTCAGCATGGGTGAGTTGGACCAAATGATCTGTTTCTAGGTGAACATTTCTGACTATAATTGTGACCTACATATGGGTGATTCCACCATTGCTAAAGTTTCAACTGATGTAATTATTGATTGCTGTATTTGTAACAGAACATTGTTCATTGTGGTCCAAAGTTAACCTTCATTTTGAGCTGAACAACTAGCCTGTTGAATCATGTATGTTGCTATCTTTTCTTCCCACTATCAGTTTAAGCGGTGCTTCCCCATTCCTTGGTGAAACGAAACAAGAAACCTTAACAAACATTTCTGCTGTGAATTATGACTTTGATGAGGAGTACTTCAGTAACACCAGTGAATTGGCAAAGGACTTCATTCGCAGGCTTCTGGTGAAAGACCCCAAGTAAGAATTACTTCTGTTAAAGTAATAGCAGTAGGATGGCCTAAGCATTAAATGTATAGAGTTACAAGGAACTATTTTTAACATTCAAATGTTACTTAAGTAAGTAAATCCTTAAACTCTAAAAAGATTATTCCCAATTGGCTATATTCTATTTGTAGTATTGTTACCTTGTTTCCACCTTCCAAACTTGATCTGTTCTGCATTCTATGTATTGTGCTCTTGCAGTTGAACAATTAGCTTAATTTCAATCCAGAGATGCTGGTTGCTTAAGGTCATCTCCATTGCATGACTCTGGTTGGTTACTGTTTTAAAAAAAAATTCTCAAGGTCAGGTTCGTAGGAGAGTAGTCTGACACAGAACAAACGACCAAGAGGCGAGTCTGCTAGAATATGGGCATTTTATTCCCCGCATCGTCGCCACAACCAGGTCCAAACAACGGGTCTGGCTTATACTCACTCTACATGTTACCAAAACTGGGAGCCGTCAGTTCTCGTAGAGCGGTTGCCAACAACCCACGCTCGGCGGTTAAACGTAACCCCGGAGCAGACTCACCGAACTGGAGACTTTTTCAGCTGATATACTCATACAGATATAAACATTCATGTGAACAGCAGAAAAACACATTCCATTCTGGTTACATACAGATAAGAAGATTCACACGGGACTAAGCAACACCTCCATTCCGGTTAGATTCACACATGTATTGGGACATAATTTTTAACCGTTTCACCACATTCCACTGCTTGGAATTTTACACCACATTCCACTGCTTGGCCCAATACATGTGTTACATTATGCTTAATTCAGTTCAATTCGTTTCAGTTAATTTCAGTTCAGTCAATTCAGTGTAATTCAATTCAGTTCCGTCCATTTCAATTCAATTTAGCTCAGTTCCATTTTGTTCCGTTCAATTTGATTCACTTCAGTTCCACTCAGTTCAGTTCAGTTCAATCCCATTCAATTCTGTTAACTCCGCTTCAGCTTTTTGGACATGCCCACATCCTCCGCTGTACCCCAGGCAAGGGGTTCTTCGGCAGGACTGGGATCCTTTCTCAAACAAACTGCCACGTACATGCCCACATCCATGCCATCCCGGGACGGTCGGGACCTCCACAGTTTGTTCTTCTGGTTTCTTAGTCTTTTTCCAAAACATTGTTCTGTATCAAAATCTCTCCTCAATTGCGATTGACCCTGCTCGACTACGCCAAATGTTTTAAAAAAAAATTCTCAAGGTCAGGTTCGTAGGAGAGTAGTCTGACACAGAACAAACGACCAAGAGGCGAGTCTGCTAGAATATGGGCATTTTATTCCCCGCATCGTCGCCACAACCAGGTCCAAACAACGGGTCTGGCTTATACTCACTCTACATGTTACCAAAACTGGGAGCCGTCAGTTCTCGTAGAGCGGTTGCCAACAACCCACGCTCGGCGGTTAAACGTAACCCCGGAGCAGACTCACCGAACTGGAGACTTTTTCAGCTGATATACTCATACAGATATAAACATTCATGTGAACAGCAGAAAAACACATTCCATTCTGGTTACATACAGATAAGAAGATTCACACGGGACTAAGCAACACCTCCATTCCGGTTAGATTCACACATGTATTGGGACATAATTTTTAACCGTTTCACCACATTCCACTGCTTGGAATTTTACACCACAGTTACACATCGCACCAGTAGTTAGAGTTCTGGCAAAACTTGACAGACCTTGCATTTAATTTGTATCAAGTATTGTTCTGCCTAGTAAAAGAGGGGGAGCTATTTTTATACCTGGCAGACAGAGAAATCCTGACATGGAAATGGTCTGAGTGAAGGAAAATCAACAAATGTGTGGGCATATCACAATCCAATGCTTGCTCTGAAATTTCATATTTTTTCACTTTTAGGAAGAGAATGACAATTGGTGACAGTCTAGAACATCCGTGGATTAAGGTAACCTTATTTTATAGACAAAGTCTTCTAGATCCCAATCACTGTTTTTAAAAAAAAAAAAATTCCTTGTCACCATTATTTCTTTTACTAATTCTCGTAAATTGGTGCCCTTGCAATGTGAAGAACAGTTTGTCCCTATTTTCTCTGCTCAGTCCCTCCTGACTTTGAACACTTCCATGAGGTCTCTGAGAATGTTCTCTAATCTATTCAGATAACTGAGTCTTTCACTCTTGGAACCATTCTGTTGCACCTTTTCTGCAGCCCCCCTTATGCCTTTTACATCCATCCTAACATGCAGTGTCCAAAACTGGACGCAGACTCCAGGTGAGGCCAAACTGGTGTTTTATCCCAGTTTATCATCATGTCTTCACCTTTTGTACCCTACATCCCAATGTATAAAAACCCTGAATTCCTGTGCTGCTTTCCTCACTTTTCACGACCTATCCTGCCAACTTCAGTGATTTGTGCAAATATACTCGCAGGTCCCGCAGCTTTTGGCAGTTCCTTTTAAACTATCTTTATTTTATAATGCCTCTCCTTGTTCATCCTACTCAAATAAATTACTTCACACTCCTCTGCATTAAATGTCAGCTGACATTTGTTTCCCAGCCTATCTAAGTCCTCTTGAATTGCAATACTATCTTCCTCACAGCTCCTTATGCTTCCAAGTTTGTCGTCTGCTAATTTTGAAATGTTCCCTGTACACAAGGGATAGACAGAGTTGAGGAGGGGTGAGGATGAACTTAAATGTAGGCTAACGGATAAATTGGAATTGGCAGCTTAGGTTTGTGTAGGGTAGAAGACTGTAGACCGGCCAGGACAGTCAGATGTGCAGCATGGAAGTAGACTCTTTGGTCCAACTCGTCCATGCCAACCAGATAGCCTAAACAGGTGTAATCCCATTTGCCAGCATTTTGCCCATGTCACTTTAAACCTTTCCTATTTATATACCAAACTGGATCAAAATGTTGTAAATGGTATAAGCCTCCATCACTTCCTCTGGCAGGTCATTCCATACACGCACCACCCTCTGCATGAAAAAGGTGCTCCTTGGGTCCCTATTAAATCCTCCCCCTCACCTGAAACCAATGTCCTCTAGTTTTGGACTCCCCGACCCTGGAGAACAGACCTTGGCTATTCACCCTGTCCATCCTCATGATTTTATCAACCTTTGTAATGTATCCCTTCAGCCTCCAATGCTCCAGGGAAAATAGCCCCAGCCTGTTCACCCTCTCCCAAAGCAGAAACCCTGGCAACATCCTTGTAAATCTTGTATTGAAGTAGTCAACAGTTTGTGGCATGTATCATGTATCGGTTGAGTGCGGTTCAGTACATTTCCTTCAGTCGTTTTTGGTTCAGAAGTGAACTTAATACAGTCTATTTGTTTTATCTTCACCCTCTATAGGTTATTAAGCGAAGAAATGTGAGACGTGAGGATAATGGCAAGAAGCCAGAGCGTCGTAGACTGAAGACAACCCGCCTCAAGGAATACACAATTAAGTCCCACTCGAGCATGCCTCCAAATAATACCTATGTCAACTTTGAGAGATTCTCAAAAGTTCTGGAAGAAATCAATGCAGTAGATGAAAGCATTCAGGAGCTGGTGAAAAACAAAAAGTCTTTCAAAGAGGACATTGATGCACTTGTTTCCATTTATGATGAGAAGGAATCCTGGTACAAGGAAGAGAATGACAGCATCAGCCAAGATCTTGGGCACATTAAGAATGAAATGCGGAAAACAGAAACAATGAGGAAACAGGCACAAGATGACGTCAAATCGACGATGCTGTCCACCAACATCCTGAAACGGAAGTACACGAAGCTGGAAAACCGCTATGATGCACTGGCTGCAGAACTGAAGTGGGTTGAGGAACTCCTGATGTCTGTTGAACAGGAGCGAATGCAAGGAGGGGTTGGTGATGATGGTCATCTTGGAGGAATGCGTTAGCTAACAATTTTCTTAATTCTAAGAAATCGCCTACAAACCAGTTCATCCATTTGAAGCCAGCCAAATTGAACAAGATAGCTTCAGAACTACTTCAGTTATTGTCATGAACATCAGTCTTTGGAGCCAACTTTGTTTTGTTCCAGTCCCATATTTAAGTTTGGGCTCATTGCCAAATCTCAATGACATTCCAGTCTGAAAACATCACACAAACATAGTTCTTCCAAAGGCTCATCGATACCACAAGCTCTGCATGCTGCTGTTGGCCTTGTCCCTGCTACTGTTGTGTTTCTCTGGTGAGCTTTGCTTATTCCCATTCATTGGAGACCACTGTGATTCCAGGGGACATAGCCACACTTAATGTGGGCACCTCAGTATTTGGGAACAGGTGGATGGAGAGGAGGGGGTAGTCAGTTGCTATACTCTGGACAGCTCCCATCCCTCACATTCACTAGCACCTCTTTCACCTTATCATTTATCCATTGGGATTCCTATTGGTTCATAGGAAACCCTGATCTTTGGCTGACCAAAGGAGAAGGTTCATTTGGAAGCAAGCAGATAGATCATGTAACTTTGTCAGGAAGTCTGCAGAGGCAAAGTTGAAGTGCGAGAGGGAGTGCAACAATCTACTAAATCCCATTTACCCAATCTTCAGGCACTCCCTGGTGTGTCTGTCAGACCCTGGGAGCACACATTAAACTTTAAATATCTCCATCCCTAACAACCTACAGTCACCTTCAATCCCGAGGGGGTACTGAAGATGAAAAAAATCGGGGTTGAAGAGTAACTAAATATGTTCCTCTCACTTAAAGCAAATTTGTTATTGAATAGTTAAGAGAATATTCTATTTACGGAGTTGTGAAAAATAATGAAATTTCACCAATAAATTTTTAAATACAAACTCCACCTTATCAGCTGTTAAAACTGAAAGTGTAGTTAGTGGATCTGAAATATAATCAAATATCAGATAAGAATTGCAAATCCAACTCCTGTTATACTAGTAGCAGTTACATATGACAGAATTGGCACAAATGTATGTGATATTGTGCTTTCGGAAACCGGCCCTCGCCATAGTATCTCAAACACACATCAGAATAGAATGGGTACCTCCATTTGAGAATGAAACATTTATCTCTTTAATGAACAGTTTACAAATTACTAAATCTGATTCAATATCTCCTATGAAAGACCTGCAATGGTTTCCTGTAATTACTTTTTGATTTTAAGCCCGCTAGATAAGTTTAACTCAGTTAAATCATCTGTTCCTGATAGCTCAGATCTTCAGTGGGTCAGACAGAAGCCCCAATAAATTTTTGAACTTCAGCTCTTGTAATTCTCCATCGATGAAGTGACATGTTGGGTTCAATTGGAGCTGGACCTATTCCTTGAAATCTTGCCAGAAGTTGGCAAAAGCAGCGGGAGATAAGTAAGGCCACCACTGGCTCTTCAGGATGTAACTACAATGTGACTGGCTGAGAACCCAATGTTTGTCCCTCTATGTAATTGGCCTGAGCTTCATTTAGAAGACTTCTCCTACCCCAGCTAAAAATGTATATTCAGGGAGTGCTGATTTTCTCTTTACTAGATGAGTGATCAGACTCCACTTGCAAAGATTGTGATGGCTTTCCACAGAACTCGATAACTAAGCTAATGTTTTATTGTAAGGAACTGAATTAGCATTTCCTTGCTGTCAGTAAACAGACCCTGAACACTGCTATGACTGTCATTTACCACAGGGTTCACTTCAGGCAGTGAAGGCCACTGCGTAAATTTCTGTTAACGACTAAACTTAACACAGTCTGTTCTTCCACTGTTTGGCTTCTCCCTGTGACTCCCCCATTACCTGTAAAATCTGGGCTAAACAACCTCAGTCGATGTTCATATCTTTGTTTTATGAAAACAATCAGATTTAATATTTGAATTGTATTGATTGCTTAAATGATTGCACAAGCTTATTTTGGATAATTTTTATTTGGAAAAATAGTAACCAAGTTCAATGTAATTTTGTTAACAAAGTAACAGGCATTTATTTAATTCAGTGGTATTTATCAACATTGAAACAAGTTGTTTGACCTATTGGATCTCTGTTTATACAACACAAGCCGCATCCCAACTTTATCTAATTCTGTCAGTGTACCCTGTATTTATTTCTCCCTCATGTACTTCATCTGGCCATCTATCACATCTGCCTGAACCTCTCCATGTGGTAGTGAGTTCCATTTGCTCAACTTAGAAATAAGCTTCTTATTAATGCTTCATAAGTGTGTGTGTTGTCCCCGTGATGGGAGACAGGCAAATCATCAAAGTGTTTAAATCCAATTAATAAAAATCAATTGGCCCCACCTGGTCTGTCCTACATGTGACTCTAGATCTGCAGTGCTGTAGTTTACTCTGAACTACCCTTTTTAACTGGCTGTGCAGTTCAAGGGAAATTTGGGCAACAATAGTTTTGCTAATGAAACCGCATCCCATGAAAGAAAATAAATTAGTGAAATTCACCAGCATACTGTTGAAAAAGGAACCCAAGTTCTGTAGGAGCAATTATTTTTAATAAGTATTTCAGATTTAAACACATCGAGCACTCATTAATACTGTACAATAAATGAAAGATGCCAACTGTTTTCTCTGGTGGTGGGAGTGGTGCATGAACAAGTACATGATGGTTTGGGGTCCAGCTTGATTTTATAAGGTATTTAGTTTTGAACTGAACATCGCTGTGATTCAGCTCCAATTTGCCTGCACATTTTGTGAATGTTTACTGTGCTACCACACCTTTATATATAAGGTGCATGTATTAAAGATATTTTCCCATGTATGTTTTTCTTGCTTTTTGATTGTCTTCATTACAGAGCAGTTACCTGTCTTCATTCACTAATATGTTATTATCTGAGAAATATTGACATTTTATAACCACGTTGAAGGTGATCATTAAGATCTGTTTGATACTTGGACATTTAACATTTATAATAAACCTTTTAAAATAAAATGTTCTTTTTCCTTTATTGGATGTATAAAGGTAAAGTTGTTCTGCCAGACCATAGAGTTGCTGTCTCAGACAAGAGAGATGATGGGTGAGGACCATCATGCCTCAGGAAAGGTGAGAGGTCGCAGAGAATCCTTCACTGAACCTCAGCCAGTGCAGGAATTGAACCCACACTGTTACTATCAGTCTGTATGACAAACCAGTTGTCCAGTGAACTGAGCTAACCAGTTGTGGTTGTGGATGAATATCAGAAGCTACTGCTGCACTATGAAAGCTGGGAACTCAATTAGGGAATTGGAACAGGGTGCTGCGGGGGGGATCGATCTTTGTAAAATGGCCAACTTATTCTATAAATGGGAGAGATAATAGAGAATGGGAGGAGAACAGGTAATGCAGGAGGTGGGGCCATTGACTCAGCAGCAGCCTGGCTTCAATAGGGGTCAGTGCAGTCTGATGTCTGGCTTGGTGATGTGACATGCCTTGAGCGTCGGGTAAAATGGGGTGATGAGTAGTTAAATAAATAGGAGTATTGGGAAGATCAAAGCTGATAGGATTAATGGGGAGGGAAGCCAAGGAGGGAAGAGTAGGGGAGAAGGGGGTGGTTCACTGAGTCAGACAAGTGGTATCTCATTTGCTCTGAAGTGTTCCCTTCGATCCTCATCCAGGTAGCAAGTATGCAATGGAGATGGAGGAGGCTGCTACATCTTTTGTCATCTAAAAGAATGGCTCCATTTTCATGTGAAGTAATGCCTTTCAAAAGGGGATAACATTAAACAGGCCCCCACATGGTGCAGGTGAAAGACCGATGATCACAAAATATTCTGTTCAGCATTGACTTACTGTGTGGAATACAAACTCTGGCCATTGAGGAACCCATGCCAATAATGCTGTGACCCACAAGCAATGTATTGACGTGGAAAGATTCATCTAGTTGGCAAAATAACAAACATCTTCGAAGGTCCCACAGTCTGCTTATGGTTTTAGGAGCTGCTCCCTTCACCCCCTGGGCCATAAAACATCATGTGTTAAGGATGGTTCGGCTTTCTACCTTCATTTCTGTGGTTGCAGTTAGAATAGCATTCACTGAAGAGGTGAACAAATTTGGGAATGTATTTGTGGCGTATTGCCTGTACCATATATGGGTCCTCACGATTGTCTTTCTTTCCCTCATTATGTCTTTGTGCGTTCTTCTGGTCCACCCTATAGACCATAAGATGTAGGAGAAGAATTAAGCAGTTTGACGGATATGTTTCTCAAACCCATTCTCCTGCATTTTCCCCATAACCTTTGATCTGCTTAAAAATTAAGCTCCTATCTACCTTTGTCTTAAATCCACTCAATGACTCGGCCTTCACCCCCCTCTGAGGCAATGAGTTCCACAGATTGACCACCCTCTGGTTGAAGAAACTCCTTCTCTCTCTTCTAAAGGGTTGTTCCTTCACCCTGAGGCTGTGCCCTCAGGTCCTAGCCTCTCCTACTAGTGGGAACATCTTCTCCATGTCCACTCTAACCAGGCTTCTCCATATTCTTTAAGTTTCAATCAGATCCCCTCGTCGTCCTTCCAAACTCCATTGGGTGCAGACCCAGAGTCATTAACTGCTGCTTATACAACAAGCCCTATGTTCTTGAGACCATCCTTGTGACTCTCCTCTGCACCCTCTACAAGGCCAGCACACCCTTCCTTAGATATGGGCCCCAAACTACTCTATTACAAATGCAATTTGACCAGAGCCTTATATCGTGTCAGTACTTACATCCCTGCTCTTATACTCTTGGCCTCTCGATGTGAATGTTAACATTGCATTTGCCTTTCTAATTGCCAACTGAACCGGTGTGTCAACCTTAAGAGAATCTTGAATTAGGACTCCTAAATCTCTTTAGGCTTCAGATTTCTGAACCTTTTTCCCATTTAGAAAATAGTCTAGGCCTCTTTGTACCAAAATGCATAACCTCACACTTTCACACATTATGTTCCATCTGCCATTTCTTTGCCCACTCTCTGCAGTCTCCCTGCTTCCTGAACACGAGCCATCCCTCCACCTATCTTTGTATCATCTGCAAATTTAGCAACATTGCCTCCAATTCCTTCATCCAGATAGTTAATGTATAATATGAATAGTTGTGAGTCCCAACATGAACCCCTGCAAAAATGGTTAACCTGACCTCAGTCATTGGTAAGATTTGAGAGTCCATTATTAAAGATGAGATATTGGCGTACTTGGAAGTGCACAGTAAAAATGGGATGAGCCACCATGCCTCCTCTACCTCCGCAAACACATTTGTCAGGCATGACTTCCCTTGACTAAGCTATGCTGACCTCATCCTATTTTACTGTGCACTTCCAAATACTGTACTCCATAATCTCATCCTTAATAATGGGCCCTCAAATCTTAACAACGACTAAGGTCAGGCTAACCAGACTATAGTTTCCTGCTTTCTGCCTCCCTCCCTTCTCAGAGGTGGGTGGGGTTACATTAGCCATTTTACAGATCTCTGGGACCCTCCCTGACTAGTGATTCCTGAGAGATTGCCATTAATGCCTCGACAATCTCCTTCACAACCCTGGATGTGGCCCATCTGGTCCAGGTGACTTATCCACCTTCAGACCTTTCAGCTTCTCCAGCACCTTAGTGATGGCCCAGCAATCCCCTCTGCCCCTGACTCTCTTGAAGTTCTGGTATGCTGCTTTTGTCTTCCATAAGGCCTGCTGTACAGTGGAACCTATTGGCCTAGGTCTTTTGCTCATGTGACCCAGGGATGTTTGTGTCTCAGAGCTGCAGGTGGCCAACCCAGAGGGCGGTGTACACTCTTTCAGTTTGAGGGTGACAGGTAGGGTGGAGGTGGAGGGCACGACCACCTCTGGAATGTCCTGCTGGTGTTGGGAGAAGAGGCTGTTTGTGATTCTGGATAGGTAGCTCCAAGCACTTCCCTGTCTCCTCATGAAGAAAGTATTCCTTATTCCACTGTTACTGTTGGTGATGAGTACCAATGGCTTGAGCGATGGAAGGACAGGTTTGTGTATATATCCAACAGACTGAGACTGCAGTACCTTGCTGTCCGTGGCAGCTGCCAACTGTCCATGAAAGCAGATGACACGTGGCACAGGCAACTAGCTACCAATAGCATTGGTGAAGTCTTCCAGCTTTCAAGTCACTTTGTCTAGTGTGTCCCACAAACCTGCCTGCTGCTTTGTCTTGAAAAACACTAACATCGATCAGCCCCCCCTGGGGCCTGATGGGATCTATCCCAGGATACTGAGGGAGGCAGCAAGGAAGAAGATTCCTGGGACCTTGACAGAGATCTTTGTATCCTCTTTAGCTACAAGTGAGGTCCCAGAGGACTGGAGAAAGTCCAGAGTTGCTCCTTTGTTTAAGAAGGGCAACAGGAAATTATAGGTTGCTGGAGCCTTACCTGAGTGATAGCGAAATTATTAGAAAAGAGACTTTGGGACAGAATTTATTCGCATTTGGGGAAAAAAAATGACTAATTAGGGATCGGTAGCATGGGTTTGTATGTGGAGGTCCTGTCCCTCAAATTTTATTGAGCTTTTTGAGAAAGTACTAAAGTATTCATGAGGGTGGAATCATAAAGATGCACAGCATGGAAATAGACCCTTCAGTCCAACTCATCCATGCCAACCAGATACTCTAACCTAATATACTCCCTTTTGCCAGCACATAGCCTACATTGCTCTTAAATCCTTCCTATTCATATACCTATTCAGCTGCCTTTTAAATGCTGTAATTGTTCCAGCCTCCACCACTTCCCCTGGCAGCTCATTCCATACATGTACCACCCTCCGTGTGAAAAAGTTGCCCCTTGGGTCCTTTTTATATCTTGCCCTCTCACCCTAAACCTATGCCCTCTAGTTCTGGACTCACCCACCCCAGGGAAAAGACTTTCTTTATTTACCCTCTCCATGTCCTTCATGATTTTATAAACCCCTATAAGATCACCCTTCAGCCTCCAACGCTCCAGGGAAAGCAGCTCCAGCCTATTCAGCCTATCCCTATAGCTCAAATCCTCAACCCCGGCAGCATCCTGGTAAATTTTTTCTGAACCCTTTCAAGTTTCACAACATCCTTGCAATAGGAAGGAGATCAGAATTGCACGCAATATTCCAGGGTAGGGCAGAAGATATTGTCTACACTGACTTTACAAAAGCATTTCACATGATCCTGCATGGTAGGCTGGTCCAGAAGATTAAGTCACATGGGATCCACAGTGAGTTGGTAAGTTGGATACAGAACTATTAGTCATATAAGATGGAAAGTAGTTGTGGAGGGATGTTTTTCCTGACCTGAGGTCTGTGACCAATGGTGTTTTTGCAAGGATCAGTGCTGAGACATTGATTGTTTGTGATTCTGATTAGTAAGACTGTAGGCAACGTGGTGGAGTTGTGGATGCTGAGGAAGATTGTCAAACGATACATCAGGATATAGATCAGTTGGGAAGACAAATGGCAGGTGGACTTTAATCTGGACAAATGAGAGGTTTAGATTAGATTGCTTACAGTGTGGAAACAGGCCCTTCAGCCCAACAAGTCCACACACTGACCTGCCAATTCACCTGACCTGCATATCTTTGGACTGTGGGAGGAAACCAGAGCACCCGGAGAAAACCCACACAGACACTGGGAGAATGTGCAAACTCCACATAGTCAGTCACCTGAGGCAGGAATTGAACCCAGGTCTCTGGTGCTGTGAGGCAGCCGTGCTAACCACTGTGCCACTGTGCTGCCCACAAATGGGAGGTGCTGCATTTTGGGAGGTCAAATGCACAAGATGAGTATACAGTAAATGGCAGGACCCTTCGGAACATTGATATACAGAGGGATTTTGAGGTGAAACTCCACAGTTTCCTTAAAGTGGCAACGCAAGTGGATGAGGTGGTAAAGAAGGTGTACAATGTGTTTGCCTTCCTCAATTGGGGCACTGAGTATAAAAGTTGGCAAGTCATATGGCAGCTGTATAAAGCTTTACTAAGGCCACTTTTGGAGAACTGTGTGCAGTTCTGGTTGCCACACTATAGGAAGGATGTAGAGGCTTTGGAGTGGATGCAAAAGAGGTTCACCACAATGTTGCCTGGATTGGAGCGTATTAGTTACAAGGAGAGGCTGGACAAACTTGCACTGTTTTCGCAAGAGCATGGAGAGGCTGAAGGGGGCAACCAGACAGAGGTACGTAAAATTGAGGCATTGCTCGGGTGTATAATCAAGAGTGTTTTTCCCAGGGTGGAATCGTCAAATACTAAGGGGTATAGGTTTAAGGTGAAGGAGGAGAAGTTTTTTTTTAACACAGCGAGGTAGGTACCTGGAACACACTGCCAGGCAAGATGGGAGAAGCAGATACAATAGCAACATTTAAGAGGCACTTAATCAGGCGCATGAACAGGCAGAGGATAGAGGACCATATGCAAGTACATGAGATTAGTTTAGAATCACATCATGGTTGGTGCGGACATAGTGGGCGGTAGGGAATGTTATTGCACTGTACTGTTCAATGTTCACGTGTCTGCTTGTGTATTTCAATGACATTGCTCAAAGCTGACACCGCAGGGTCCTCTCCTGCCTGGCACTGAGCAAGTGCCTGATCTGTGGGAGTCTGAGTGCCGGCTGCAGAGACGTGGCAGTGATGTTCTCACCAGTAAGTGTTCCCGACTCTAATCCAGATAAAATACCCACTGAGGTCTCAGTACCCAAGCTGGTGGCCGTTGCATAAGGCAGCTTTGTCAAGGGGCATTGTCTGAGTGGTCCAACCTCCTGTCCTCACAGGGGGAGGAGGGGATATCTTTTTGGGCCATCATCTTGATGACAGAGAAAAACAAAAAAAAAGGTGCATAATTATGAGGCGGGTTTCGGTGTATAACGTGAAAAATCCCTCCAGGGTTCACCAAGAGAGAAACCCTCCATGAAACTCACCAAAATTGACAGTCGATTTCTAGTAAACATTCAGCTTCTTGTGTTGGTATAATCTGAACCTGAGACAATGGCTATTTAGCAATGTCTTTCATTCTTGGAACTAGCAAATTATATCCAGCCCTTGAGTTCTTGGTGAATGGATGTTTCTCTGATTTGTTTAATCATTACTGGTTTTTGAGATGATGAGAAGGAATTTGCGAGTCTCTTAGTCCTTAATGTCACCAATCTATTTGATTTTTATCTGTCTGCTCTTCTGCCAAGCAGCTACTAAAATATGATTCATTTGTGCATTTGTGAATCTGGCTTCATTGTCTTTTCAAGCTGGATAGTTGTGGGCAACCTTTCATGGTTCAATCAGTGCAACTGAACAAACTGAGATCCATATTGCTTCCTTTTTAAAACAGCCTTAGTCCTTAAAGGTTTCAGTTATTTCAAAAACTCTAAGTTCTCCTTCAAACCACTCAACATTCTGAATTGGAAATATATCACTGTTCCTTCTTGTGTCACTGGGTCAAAGTCCTGGAACTTCCTGTTTCAGAGCATTGTGGGTTTACAGGTATCCCCTGCTTTTTACATGGTCGCTTTACGCCAACTCGCTTTTATGAAAGACTTACTTTAGTACCTGTTTTCACTGACTGAAAGAGGATTTTTGCTTTTACGAAAAAGTGCACGCAGTGAGAGTGGCGGCACCAAGTGTCTTCCCCAGGAACTACACTCAGCATCTTAGCATCAAGCTGCCATAGTTTTGAACTGTGTCTGTGAGCAGCTGTGCTTTATCTCGATTTTTTGTGCATCTGTTAGCAAGATATACCCTAAGGTATTCTGTACCTCCCACCACCCCAACATCTGACAGCCTTTACTATATGTTAGTGTTAGTTTAGGCTTTGTGTGTTATTTGGTTTGATTTGGGAGGTTATGTTTTGGGTCTGGGAACGATCAAATATTTTCCTCATATAAATTAATGGTAATTGCTTTTTCACTTTATGCCACTTTGGCTTACGAACGGTTTCATAGGAATGCACTACTTTCGAATAGTGGGGGACACCTGTACTACACCAAATGCACTACCGCATGCCAAAACAGGCAGCTCAATACCACCTAGTTGCTCAAGGGTAACGAGGATCTAGGCAATAAATACTGGTCCAACCAACAAAATCCACATCCCATGAATTAATAATAAAGTTTCAAAAATCGTGATTCAAGTTGAAATTTAGTGGTCTATATTTTACCGTCATGTTCCCTAGAGTGTGGTACTAACCTGATACTTTAATTGACATGTGCATTATTAACTTAGACTTGGGTGTATATGGCATTATTTCAGAATTTGCAATTGGCACAAAATTTGTATTTACACTGAATTGTGAGGACGATAATAATAGACTGCAAGAAAGCAGCTTGAATAGGTGGAGATGTGGCAGATGCCATTTATACAAGAGCCTTGAAGCATGAAATTTAATTCAGAAGGTGGAGAGGAAATCTAAGTTAAATCAAACATTCAACAGAGATTGGGAGAACAGAGAGGCTTGCTCGCATGAGAACAAATCATTAAAGAAAATGGGGTAATTTTGAGAATCTGGTTAATAAGGCAAATGGAATCTTGGGGTTTTAGAAATAAAGGTGTAAGATATAAAAGTGAAGAAGTGAAGAGGATTTATGAAATGAAAGTTACAGAAAAGATCTGAGACTGGTTACAGATCTAGTTCCACAATGATTCAGGGCGGATTTGGGATAAAACCTTTTCACTCAATGGGTGGTGGGAATCTGGAACACACTGCCTGGGAAGATGCTGGAGGCCGGAAGCCTTTAAAAAATATTCGGATGTGCACTTCAAATATCATAACGTTCAAGGATATGGGACAAGTGCGGGAAATTGGGATTAGCACACTTTTAGTGGTATTTATGTCATTGCGATTTGATGGGCCTTTTCCACACTACATGAATCTTTGGTTCCAGACATGGGAAAATTCAGATTGGGGAAGCAGGGGTTATTCATCTTGGAGAACAGAAGGTTCAGAGGAGATTGGATAAAGCTGTTCAAGATTGTGAGGAGTCTACACAGATACAACAGAGAGAAACTATTCCGATTGGCAGCTGGATCAAGAACAGGAGGATAATAGTTTGGTCACTGTCCGAAGAACCAAAGCCAGAATTCTTTTGAAGTAGAATGTGGCCAGAATGAACTGCCCACGAGTCGAGTGGGCACAGATACCATTGACGTTTTTCAAAAGTAAATTGAAGATATAAAGAAACTGCAGGGTTACAGGGTTAGGGCAGAGATTTGCACTATCTAAACTGTTCTTGCAGACAGCATTTGGAGCTGACGGGCTGAACTGCCATCTTGAATGCTGTAACCATTCAATGATTCACTAACTGCAGTGGGATGAACTCAATGTTACTCCAATGTCTCAGAATTGATATAATAAAGAAAAAAAAAATTATAACGCTATAAAATCAAAAGCACCAATTCTGTTATTAGCTACACGAGCATCGATTTGCAAAGGGAAGTCATGGATGTGTATGGGAGACAGAATGGTGAAATAAAAGGAGTGATGGACGATTTCAATCCTCAGGGATGTGTCCTGGGCCCAACCACCTTCAGCAGCCTCATTAATGACCTTCCTTCCACCATAAGTGGCCGATGATTGAACAGTGTTCAGCAACTCCTCAAATACTGAAAACAGTCCGTGTTCAAATATAACAAGACCTGGTCAATATCCAGGTTGGGCTGGCAAGTGGCAAGTAACAGTCACGCCACAGAAATGTCAGGCAATACCTACCGCTGATAAGAGAGAATCTAATCATGTTACCTTGACATGCAACAATAAAAACATCTGCACTTTGGTTGGGGAGGGAGGGACCAAAAACTGAATTGGAACAGTGGCAGAGTGAAATCGTGAACTACAAGGTGAAGCAATATGACGAGTGCAGGATTAAAAATGTGGCTGTAAGAGCAAGTAACTCATCTCCCGCCTCCCCAATGTTTTATCATCATCTACAAGGGACAAGTCAGGAGTGTGATGGAATACTCCCCACTGCCTGGATGGGTGCAGCTCCAACAATACTCAAGAAACTTGATATCGTCCAGACACACCCACCTTCTCAATTGTTGATATGGTGTAGGTACACCCTCAATACCCTGAAGGAAGGAGTTAAAGGTTGTTGACCACACATTTAGAAGAACAAAGAAAAAACGCAGACATATTGGAACACCACCATCTGCAAATTCTCCTCTCACACCACACTGATTTGAAACCAAGTCATGGTTCCTTCACTGTAAAATCCCAGGAACCAACAAAACAAGCTGTCTTCCTATTGATTGTAAAAAATATTGGGAGTGGTAAAAATAAATGTTGTTAGACTTGGTGGGGTGGCTGGATGAGGGGGTGGTGAAGTGAGGAGCCTTAGGCAGACTATGAGAGAGTTAACTGAAAAATGGTCAGGGGAGAGATAGAGTTTGGGAGGGATGGAGTGTAAGGAAAGGAATGGAGTAAGAGTGAGTGAGTGAACTTGGGAAAGGAGAGATGGGGCATGTTGGGAAGAAGTGAGAGATGGAATAAAAGACGGATGTCAATAAGATGGAAAGAGAAATGGGATGCAATTTGGAGACAGTGGAGTGAGAGCTGGAGTGGCAGATAAAGAGGTTCAATGGAGGGCAAAAGAGAAAGATGAAAGAGTGAGAAAAAGAGAATATTGGGAGAGGGGGTGTGATAGAGATTGGAGGGAATTATTCGATGCAGTTCACATTTTGGGTTCCCTTACCCACGTGCCATCTTTACAAAATTGAAATAATCATAAGCAAACCACTATGACAACATTCAATTTACACCATGAATGAAAACAGATGTAAACGTATCGATATGACGACTATACTTACCGCTTCATTCAGCGTTGCGATGGTGGTATAGTGGTGAGCATAGCTGCCTTCCAAGCAGTTGACCCGGGTTCGATTCCCGGCCATCGCAAGTATTTTTAACGAAAGCAGATTTGTACGTGATAGATGTTTTGTCTCATTCACTGGGAGTGGGATCGCGGCGCCTGATGTTTCATTAAACAGTAACATTGTAACAGCCGCCGATATTGTTCCATCCCTGAACTACCCACTGCCACCCGGTGGCTGCTGCTGGCATTGCACCCTATCAGCGGCGCCGGCCGGAACTTGATCCCGGATTCGCCTCAATGCTGCAGCTTCGGGAAGGTCCCAAGGTCCAGGCAAGAACCCGCCACCAAACCCAAACCCTTTTGCTTCTCCCGTGATTCGGCTTTAACTGTGTGGCAAGATCTCATCAACTGCGGTGGCATCAGAGTTGGGCTGTACCTAACCTGTTCACTATATAAATTATCCAATTCAATGGGTAGGGAAGCAGTGTTTAAATACTCCCCTCAGGAGAGCACATTGAGTGCTTCCCTAAATCTACTGTGGCTTATTTGTTACAGTTTTGTGAAAGTGAGATCAATTCGGAGCAGCGCAAAAATAATTTGAGTGACAACTCGCCATGAAAATCTTTATCTGTAAGAAACCAAACAGCACAACATTCAGAAAGGGAGTGTATTTATTTTAACTAATGAACAAATATTTATTGTCTCTGCCTCATTGGCCTGAGAAGGTTGTGTAAGCCTTCTTCTTAAAGCAAGAGGCTTTTGGGCCACTTGCGGAGAAGTTGAACTCTTGTTTTGTGGGACTCAATCAAGTGTTGACCCTAGCAAGTAAAGATGTCAAATTTCCTTCCTTGAAGGACGCCAGATGGATTTTTATGACAATCTGACAGCTTCACAATTTTGTTTTTCCCTCATTCTACAAAGTGCTGCAGTTTACTATTAAAGTGGAAATGAGCGTGTTGAAATGTGGGCTGATTATTAATTTTGGTGCGAGTACAACAACTTTCTTTCATGCTGAAATGTTGGGTGTCCTGCTTTATTTGGGCTGGAAGACATTTCCTGACCTATGGTGCTGAAGGGATTGAATCAGTTTCAGTTCAGTGAGTTAAAGGATAAATGTGCAGTCATATTGCAAAAGCAAATGGGGGTCAGAGATGTACAAAGGCTAGAAGGTGTAGAAGCTGCACTATCAGCTGGATACCATTGGCCTTGGATGAAATGCAGACCATGCCTGTTAAAACAATCAGTAACATTCCTGATGAAGGGCTTATGCCTAAAACGTCGATTCTCCTGCTCCTTGGATGCTTTTCCAGCACCACACTTTTTAACACTGATCTCCAGCATCTGCAGTCCTCACTTGCTCCTAATAATTGTAACATGCATGTTGTAATGTTTTATGAAAAGCTTGGGGGCGTCCTAAGCCAGGAGTGTTGGTTTTTCACTTCATGTTAGATAGAAATTGCCCTGTTGGGCAGGTGCAGCACGGATTCATGAAAAGCAGGTCATGCTTAACAAATCTTTTGGAATTCTATGAAGATATTACGAGCACAGTGGACACGGGGACCCAGTGGATGATGTGGTGTACCCAGATTTCCAAAAGCCTTTCGACAAGAGGCTGTTGCATAAGATAAGGTTGCATGGCATTATAGGTAAAGTAATAGCATGGATAGAGGATTGGTTGACTAACAGGAAGCAAAGAGTGGGGATAAATGAGCGGTATTCTGGTTGGCAATCAGTGACTCATGGTGTATCTCAGGGATCGGTATTGGAACTGCAATTATTCACAATTTACATAGATGATTTGGAGTTGGGGACCACGTGTAGTGTGTCAAAGTTTGCAGATGACATTACGATGAGTATAAGAGCAAAGTGTGCAGAGACTGTGAAACTTTGCAGAGGGATATGCATACTTTGAGCGGGCAAAGGTCTGGCAAATGGAATACAATGTTAATAAATGTGAAATCATCCATTTTGGTCAGAGTAACAGTAAAAAGGATTATTACCTTATTGTAAAAAGTTGCAGCATGCTGCTATGCAGAGGGACTTGGGTGTTCTTGTGTAATGTTAAAAGGTTAAATTGTATTCTCTCTCTGGGCATTAATATAATGTTAAAGGGTTAAACTGTACTGTCTTTCTCCAAGAAGCTGAACATTCTGGAGGTGGGTGGGGGACATTTTGTCTCACAGACAGCATGCAGGAATGTGGATGACTCTCCATTGTAATCCACACTTCATTCACTCCTACTCTCCTGCTACTATCAAATTAAACTCTCATCCAGTGCCTTCCATTCAGAAATGCTTTCATAGCCATCCCCAGCCAATCAAGTTCATTTTCGTGATCATCCCCCAGTACTGAAGTATATCACACCTTCATTGTGTGGGGAACCATGGAGTCAGGCAATCATTTGCATAACATTTCCCCAGGATTAGGTCATTTATATTTACATTATCTCCGAGGATGACCTCATCCTACCATTGTACCGGGGTAACATGTGGTTATTGGGGGGTTGTGGCCAGAGTACCTGTGAGCATTACCAACTGACCTGTAAAAAGGGGTTGTGTTTCCTTTGTTCGGGGCCTCTGACCCGACTTCGCATACCTGTGAGGAGGGTCAATGGGGGTCATCGAGCTTATACAAGCTTTAATAAACTTGAACTATTTGCAGAAGTTGGTGTGTGCTAGTTGCATCGCGAGTGTGTGAAACCTCAGGAAAATAGCCTAATATATAGTGGCAACAGTGGGATTTCAACGTACATGGAGCTTCCAGATGGACTAAATGAGTGATCGTCTGAGTGTTGGCCGCACGAGATGGATGGGCCCACAAGGTAAGCTTCACCTTGATATCTCTCTCTCTCTCTAAACTCAGTTGACCCCTCGTCTCACCTCCTGGGACTCGGCGTTGATGGAATCTTTGAGGTAACTCACACACTTGCACACCAATGATTTGCTCTCCATGAACCAGGGTTTTAATTGGGGTTAGAGTCCCCAGAGTTTTAATTGGGGTTACAGTCCCCAGGGTTTTAATTGGGGATATAGAGTCCCCAGGGATTTGACCGGGGTTAGAGTCCCCAGGGTTTTGATCGGGGTTAGAATCCCCAAGGAAGCTGGGAGGTTGGAGCCCAGCGATACAGTATACCAAGTGAAATGGAGTCATTGTGTCTGTCTCAGAAGCCTGCGTTCGACCGGTTGTTAAGAGGGGAAATCCCCCACACGAATGTCAGGACTCTGAAGTGGGTGCAGACACTGCCAGTATGGATTGATAGAAATCAGTTAGAGGAAGAGAAAATAGATATAATAATAACATGGGGCAAACATTAAATGTGTCAGGGGCTGGAACCCCTTTGTATCGATTATGGTGGGATGACCCCCAAAACGAGGTAATGCTCAGGCGTCTCTCAGGATGTTTAAATTGGGCAATGAAATCTGGCCACTAGGAGGGACGTGGGACAAGGAGAAATTTGTAAAGGCCAAAGAGGCATTCTGGAAGCGCAATGCGGGCACTCAGTGGAAAACTTTAATAACCACATCGCTAAAAGAGGCTGAGGAATTGAAAGACAAATCTAAGCAGAGCAGCTGGGAGAGCAGTGCGTACCAGAGAGGGATTCGATTGTGTGATAAAGGGAGAAACCCGAAGCCTTGGGCAGCGAAGAAGAGTCAGTGCGAGGACTATGATCAAAATGAGAGAGACCAAGGAAAGCTGAGAGGCAGCAGACAGAATAACGAACCAGGATTAACCAGGATTAATAACGAACCAAACCCAGCCACCGGCTGAGAGCAAAACAGAGCTACCTCTGGACATGTCTGATCTGCCAATGTTGCAAGTTGATGGCAGTCTTGAGTAGGAGGAGGATTGGCAAATCCCGGCTAGTGCCCTTGCCGGCCGCCCCCATATCGGCTGCTACACCCTACTCCCCTGTGACACCCCAACTTCACTCCACCAGCCCGCTGCTACCACCCCTACCGTACCCTTCACTGCTGCCTGTCCACCCGCGCTCTATCCCTCAGCCCCAGGGAAGTACCGATCCCGTGTCCTGCCCAGAACCAGGCCTCTGAAATCTTCGCTGACCCAGTTGCTTTCAGGATGCGATCAAATTCTCAGAAAGACAAAGAGACAGGCCCCTTTTGAGATGCACAGAGAACAGGGCACATTGTCCTATAACTCCACCACAGGTAGTGGTAGCAAGCGTGACGGGTCTCACTATTATGCCCTCAGGAGCAAGGACTGGCCCAGAGAGGTAGCAAATGATTCAGTTAACCCCGGCCCTTCTCACCAAAATAGAAAAGGCAAAACACGAACAGAGACAGTTTGTTCCCTACCCGGACAGTCCCTAACCCAAACCTTGGGGTAGCGGAGAGTCCACTATACATGTTTACACCCACTGGAAACCCCAAGAGATGTGCTTGATCATGTCCCTCGCCCCCAACCGAAAGATGAGTCCAGAGGATTTCACTGATTATGTTATAGGCACAATCCAAATGGATCCGGCCACACCTCAGGACCTGTTCGGTCTGTGCTTTGACCCCAAGCGAGGTTTCTAGGTGGAAAACCCAGTTGGGGGTTATATTGATCGGGAGGCCTTTTCCAGAGCCGTTCCCCAGCCCGGGGACCAAATCCAGGTGATTAGAGGATGCTCTCCAGGGAACCGTACAGCAGCAGGTAGGTATAACCAGGGTCTTGGAGTGCCACTCAAAGAAGGAGGGGGCTGGTTCAGACTACTGGGATCGCTATTGCTCCACATACCCCACCCATGCAGGAGACACCACTTATAATGCAGGGAATCCCTCGCCCCTGGTTAATGCCCTCCTATTACAATGTATCCCAGGGTTAGCTACTGCATACAGATTGGCCGGATAACACCCGTTCACAAATGAGGACAGCACACACTTAATACTGGCGTAGTATTAGGGACCCTAAACAGGCTACGGTCAAGCATGAAATGATACAGCATCCCCCCTTCCCCTGGTCGCCCCCTCACAAAGATTCTGATGTCCCTGTTGCAGGCCCGGATGCCCTCAGGAACCACCCAATGGAACCCAGCATTGTCCCCAGGGGTGGGTCAATGGATGTGACCATGGATACGCCACTCACCCGAATGGCCTCAGTGCACCTTTTCATCACTCCCCTCACACCCCTCCACCCAGTCGCCCTCGGCCTCATGGTGGTCCGCACCCCCATGGACAATGGCACGGCCAATGCAGACCTATTTCTCTCTGCTGTGGATGGTCATTGGCAGTGGGATTGCCCACTGTTGCACCTGTGATACAGAGCCCCAGGCAGGGGGGTGGGTGGCGATGCTCGCTACACTGGAGACCCCTTCCCAGCCTGACTAACCTCCTGTCCACTTCACCCTGTCCTGACTAAAGACCCTGAGAATGAACTGGTAGTCTGTTTGACAGCTCTGGGTAAAGAAACCCCCTTCATGATTGATACCAGTGCCACTGCCTCAACACTTGCGCCCTCCTGTGTGCCAACATGGATTTGGACTCTCACCCAGCTCTATACTGTACACCTGATTGGTCTAACTGGGTAGGAAAGGCAGTATCCCCTAACAGAACCACTCACAGTTCAGTTTGGCCCCCAAACCTGTACTGTCCAATTCATTGAAACCCCTAATTTAGGCATTAACCTCGCAGAGAGGGATTTGTTGTGTGGCCTTCAGGTTTGGAGTTTCTGACTTGATGAGACCATTACAATTAGAAATAATCCTGGATCTATTTTGTCCCCCCCCCCCCCGCCAATGGTGGGCTGTCACGTTACCTAATCCTTTGTTACGGATCCCCCTGAGCCTCCACTGAGCTGGCAGCCACCTTTCCCCTTTCCTCGAGCCCACTGTCGCTGCTACTGTAACGGGGCACACTGACGGTAAACAGGGATCTGCCCTCTTGGTGGACATTCCTGTCCACCTGTGGAACCAACCAGGGTTAGTTTCTCCCCACATTACCTTGTCTATGAACAAGGGATACAAAGTAAAGGCCCTGGGATTTTTATCACACCAGTCAGACCCCGGTATCACCGACAAGATCCAACTGCTGACCAATGGGAAGCTAACTTATTCCTCTAGCCCTTTCACTGTTGCAGGTTTACTTCACCACTATCAGCTCCAACATGACCCCTCAGCAAAAACCTTTTCCTGACCTCTGGTTGGCCTCTAACCATGAAGTGGGGTGCACGCCCATGGAGCCCATCAAGATCCAAATTACACCAGGAATATAACTGCCTTCGATACCTCAATACTCCCAGAAGCCAAAGAGGGGATATCAGCTTTGATAGACTCGTTCCTCCAACAGGGAGTTCTAGTTCCCTGCCAATCACCCTTTAACACCCCCATTCCACTAGTCCTGAAGCCAGGACAGCCAGAGTGGAGGTTAGTACAGGATCTCCGACAGATCAACAGAGTACAGCAGTCACTACACCTGGTCGTGTTCTCAGTAACATCGCTGCCAGCGCCTGGGTTTTCACCATCATTGACCTACAGAATGCTTTCTCTGCTCTCCCCCTGGCATTGGGGTCTCGATATTTGTTTGCTTTCACCTTTAAGGGTCAGTGGTGCATTTGAACATGGCTCCCGCAGGGATGTGTCCATATGCCCAATCTATTACACCGCAGTACTCTGAGCTTCACCTCTCGGACAGCTCTACAGTTGTCCGGTATGTGGATGACCTACTCCTAGCTAGCCCCTTGGAATCTGCTCACATTGCAGAGACCAAATGTCTCCTAAACGCCCTCCACTTTTGGTGCTACGCGATGCCATCCAACAAGGTTCAGCGCACCCAGCGCCAAGTTACATTCCTGGGGACATTGCTCAGCGCTTCAGACCAGCAGTTAACCCCGAACCGCATCACGGCCATCCTGGCAACCCCTCTGCCCATGCGCGCTAAGCAGGAGCATGCCATTTTAGGCTTGGTCAACTCCTGGTGACAGTGGCTCCCCCAATGTAATGTTACTTACCAAACAGCTAACCCCTTTAATCTCCAATAAGGCCTGAGGGACTTTCACCCTAGCGGAAGACCAGAAATCAGCTTTCAAGGAATTAAAAGCAGCCCTTGCCAGTGCCCTAGCCCTTGGGAGACCACTGTATGACAGACCCTTCCAGCTGTATGCCAGTATCCTAGAGGACTGTGTGACCGCTGTTTTAACTCAGCCCCACGGAGATCGCAGGAGGCCAGTGGTCTATCACTCAACTCGCCTTGACCTTGTCACCATAGGCAACACTCCCTGGGACCTTACCATTATGTCAGCAAAATAATGCAGGTCGAGGGTGCAGTGTGTAACATTTGAATGTATTGAGCTTGATTTTATTGAACTTCCAAGTGTACATTGCTGTAAGTATTGCGTTGTTGTTATTGGTATTTAGTAGATGGATTGAGACTTTTCCCACGATAATAACACGGCCTCAACAGTGGAACGATTACTCCTAACAGAGATCACATCGAGGTTTGGGGTGCCCCGACAGCTTAGTTCAGACAATGGCCCGCACTTTGTCGGGAAAGTTAACACTGAGCTGTGTGAAGTGCTACATATTCAGCAGCAATTCCATTGCACCTACAACCCCCAGGCGGGCATAGCGGAGAGGGCAAACGGACCCTTAAAACCAAATGGACTAAGCAGACATGTGAAACGGGCCTGAACTGGTTGAAGGTCTTGCCTTTGGACCTGTATCACATGAAGATTACCCCACACTCAACCACCGGGCTGTCGGCAGCAGAGATAATCTACGGCTGACCTAGTAGGACCCTTTGGGATGTAGACTCAAACCCACCCACCAACATAAGACCTGAATATTTTGGGAGAGGAAATGCAGGCGTACTTTCGGCAGCTAACCTGGTCTCTAATGTTCCTTCACTTACAGGTCAGGAATGCCTTCGGATCACCACCCCAAACAGTGACCCAGGACTCGAATGACCCGAATGATCTTCCCAACCGGCAGGCAGGAGAACTCATGCTGACCAAAAACTGGCACCGCCCTCAAGGTCAGACTGAGGTGGAAAGGACCGTACCCGAGTGCAGTCAAAGTCCCAGGACAAAGCAGAGGGGTCCATTTAAGTGACTGTGAATGATGGCCCCCCTCAAACAGCCTGACAACTGTATTCGCAGTCCATGGCACCATAGCCGCCATTGCGGCATTCGGCCCTAAAGGACCGTTTGTTTTATAAGGCTCACATGGGTTTGCACGGTAATCGGACTGTATGTTACCCACTCCCCAGTCAGTAGATGCATTGTTTGTTGCCATTTCCAGGTGGCATCCCCTTAACCTATACATGCTAGATATCTCAGACACCCCTGTCTAGGCCAGAGTGGGAGGTTTAGAAGGATGGCTTCAGGTCGGTGTGTAGAGCTGATAAATTCAGGTAACACTCAGTCCCCCAATCATATGGGAGCCCAGGGATGAGAAGGTATGGCTTCCCCCGAGCCCACAAGTTATCCGCTTTGCTTCTCGGGGTGGGGATGGGGGTGGGAATTGGTTGTGCCTATGCCTTGGTCCCCATGAATGCCTTTTGTGCCCAGAAGCAATGTACCCGCAGGCTTTGCCAGGTTAGCCATAGAATGTTCACCTGCACCTATGATGAACGGAGCTGCTGAAATGTTACTGCAGGAAGGCAGTTCCTTTGCGGGCATCACAACGGTACCCATGTCAGCTTGGCCTTTTGGTCATACCCTCTTTCTGATTACCAGCTGATCGGATTGGGGGAACCTCCAGCCAGGACAGCAGTGGGTGGTACATGCAGTTCATGGCTGACAGCCACAAAACAATTCAGTTCTACTGGGCTAACAGAGGGTTTGTATTCCTTCTCAACGAGACCTTCACAACGGCCACTCTGGCTTTCCTCATCCTATTCACTGTAGGGACAGTATGACCACTCACTGTCCCATGCCCACAGCAGGCCCTTACCCGCTGCAGGATAGCAACCAATTGGTTAATGAGAGATTCTGTGTGGACTGGAGGGACCCAGTAAATCTGGGATCATCCATGGCCTAGGAGTTCCTGGGGACGCTATCCTGAGGGGATCCAGGGGATGATCACAGCAAAAAATGGAAATTACCTCACTTGTGAGTTGACCATTCTTGGAAACAGTACCCCAAGGGGACGAAATGTAGTTGATCGCGAATTGACAGAACTAAGGCTGTACGCACAACAGAGCAGATATGCTGTTTGCTATTTACTGGCCCAGCAAGGAGGTGTCTGTACAATTATGGGAAAATAAATGCATTACCCACATTACAGGTGAATCATACAACATAATACATGCCATTTAGTCCACTCAGCACCAGTTAGAGGATTTCAGACAGGGCTCTCAGAATGTACAGGATTGGCTCGGGTGGTATTTGGGGGATCCTGGGGATCCTATCTGCTTCACGGGCTGGTAATTTTTGCTGTTCTACTTGCTGTATGCTGCATCTCAATGAAACACTGGCTGTGGGATCCTTATGAATAAGCTGCTGAGGACCTATTCAGCCCCCATCCACGGGAGTTACCATGGAATGATAAAAGGGCAGAATGTAATGTTAAAAGATTAAATTATACTCTTTCTCTGGACATTAATATAATGTTAAAGGGTTAAACTGTACTGTCTTTCTCCAGAAGGTGAAAACCCTGGAAGTGGCTTGGCGGGGGGGGGAGCCAACATTCTGTCTCACAGACAGCATGCAGGAATGTGGATGACTCTCCATTGTAATTCACACTTCATTCGGACAGCCATTTACTACTACTCTCCTGCTATTATCAGATTAAACTCTCATTCAGTCCCTTCCATTCAGAAATGCTTTCACAGCCATCCCCAGCCAATCATGTTCATTTTTGTAATCATCCCCCAATACTGAAGTATTTCACACCTACATTGTGTGGGGAAGTAGCAGAGCCCGAACTCTTTTACAGGACTGCCCCAGAGTTAAGACATATCACACCTACATTGTCTTGAGGGATCACGGAGTCAGGAAATCGCTTGCATAAAGATTCCCCAGGATTAGTGCATTTGAACGTTCGAAAGCTGATTGGGGAGGCAGTTGTTCGCAGGAAAGGGGACGGCTGGAAAATGGGAAGCCTTCAGAAATGAGATAACAAGAATCCAGAGAAAGTATATTCCTGTTCGGGTGAAAGGAAAGGCTGGTAGGTAAAGGGAATGCTGGATGACTAAAGAAATTGAGGGTTTGATTAAGAAAAAGAAGAAGACATATGTCAGGTGTAGACAGGATAGATCGAGTGAATCCTGAGAAGAGTATGAAGGAAGTAGGAGTATACTTAAGAGGGAAATCAGGAAAGCAAAACGGGGACAAGAGATAGCTTTGGCAAATAGAGTTAAGGAGAATCCTACAGGCTTTTACAAATACATTAAGGACAAAAGGGTAACTATGGAGAGAACAGGGCCCCTCAGAGATCAGCAAGGTGGCCTTTGTGTGAAGCCGCAGGAGATTGGGGAGATAATAAACAAGTATTTTGCATCAGTGTTTGCTGTGGGAAAGGACATGGAAGATATAGAATGTAGGAAAATAGATGGTAACATCTTGAAAATGTCCATATTACAGAGGAGAAAGTACATTAAGGACAAAAGGGTAACTAGGGAGGAAATAGGGCCCCTCAAAGATCAGCAAGGCGGCCTTTGTGTGGAGCCGCAGAAAATGGGGGAGATATTAAATGAGTATTTTGCATCAGTATTTACTGTGGAGAAGGATATGGAAAATATAGACTGTACGGAAATAGATGGTGACATCTTGCAAAATGTCCAGATTACAGAGGAGGAAGTGCTGGATGTCTTGAAATGGGTAAAGATGGATAAATCCCCAGGACCTGATCAGGTGTACATGAGAACTCTGTGGGAAGCTAGAGAAGTGATTGCTGGGCCTCTTGCTGAGATATTTGTATCATCGATAGTCACAGGTGAGGTGCTGGAAGACTGGAGATTGGCAAACGTGCTGCCACTGTTTAAGAAAGGTGGTAAGGACAAGCCAGGGTGGGCAAGCTGTTGGAGGGAATCCTGAGGGACAGGATGTGCTTGTATTTGGAAAGGTAAGGACTGATTAGGGATAGTCACCATGGCTTTTTGCATGGGAAATCGTGTCTCACAAACTTGATTAAGTTTTTTGAAGAAGTAACAAAGAGGATTGATGAGGGCAGAGCGGTAGATGTGATCTATATGGACTTCAGTAAGGCGTTCGACAAGGTTCCCCATGTGAGACTGATTAGCAAGGTTAGATCTCACGGAATACAGGGAGAACTAGCCATTTGGATACAGAACTGGCTCAAAGGTAGAAGACAGAGGGTGGTGGTGGAGGGTTGTTTTTCAGACTGGAGGCCTGTGACCAGTGGAGTGCCACAAGGATCGGTGCTGGGTCCTCTACTTTTTGTATATTTGCATAAATGATTTGGATGCGAGCATAAGAGGTACAGTTAGTAAGTTTGCAGATGACACTAAAATTGGAGGTGTAGTGGACAGTGAAGAGGGTTACCTCAGATTACAACAGGATCTTGACCAGATGGGCCAATGGGCTGAGAAGTGGCAGATGGAGTTTAATTCAGATAAATGCGAGGTGCTGCATTTTGGGAAAGCAAATCTTAGCAGGACTTATACACTTACTGGTAAGGTCCTAGGAGTATTGCTGAACAAAGAGACCTTGGAGTGCAGGTTCATAGCTCCTTGAAAGTGGAGTCACAGGTAGATAGGGTAGTGAAGAAGGCATTTGGTATGCTTTCCTTTATTGGTCAGAGTATTGAGTACAGGAGTTGGGAGGTCACGTTATGGTTGTACAGGATGTTGGTTAGGCCACTGTTGGAATATTGCGTGCAATTCTGGTCTCCTTCCTGTAGGAAAGATGTTATGAAACTTGAAATGGTTCAGAAAAGATTTACAAGGATGTTGCCAGGGTTGGAGGATTTGAGCTACAGGGAGAGGCTGAACAGGCTAGGGCTGTTTTCCCTGGAGCGTTGGGGGCTGAGGGATGACCTTATAGAGGTTTACAAAATTATGAGGGGCATGGATAGGATAAATAGACAAAGTCTTTTCCCTGGGGTCGGGGAGTCCAGAACTAGAGGGCATAGGTTTAGGGTGAGAGGGGAAAGATATAAAAGAGACCTAAGGGGCAACTTAGAGGGTGGTGTGAGTATGGAATGACCTGCCAGAGGAAGTGGTGGAGGCTGGTACAATTACAGCATTTAAAAGGCATCTGGATGGGTATATGAATAGGAAGTGTTTGGAGCGATATGGGCCAAGTGCTGGCAGGTGGGACTACGTTAGGTTAGACTATCTGGTCGGCATGGATGTGTTGGACCGGAGGATCTGTTTCTGTGCTGTACATCTCTTTGACCCTATGATTATGACGTGTGTGTGTCTGAGTGTGTATGACGGGTATGTATATGTGTATAAGGGATGTGTATACAAGTGAGTGTATGTGTATGAGGGGAGTGTGTACGCGTGTACATGTGTGTGAGGGATGTATTCATGTGTGTGTATAAGGAACGTGTGCATGAGGGATGTGTGAACATTCGTGGTATGTACGAGGGATGTTTGTACGTATGTGTGTGCATGACAGATGTGAGTATGTGTGTATATTGTATGAGTGATGTATGCTGGTGTGTGCATGTAGGAAAGATATGTGTATGTATTTGTGTGTTTTTGTATGAGAGACGTGTGTATGTGTGTGTGAGGAATGTGTGTAACTGCATGTATGAGGGATGTGTGTGTGTGTAGATGTGTTTGTGTGTGAGGATTGTGTGTACACCTGTGTCTGGAAGTGTATGAAGGATATGCATGCATGTGTAGATGTGTTTGTGTGTGAGGACTGTGTGTACACCTGTGTCTGGATGTGTATGAGGGATGTGTGTACACCTGTGTGCGTATGAAGGATGTGTGTACGTGCATGTGTGTGTGCGGGATGTGTGTGTATGAGGAATATGTATATGTGTGTGTGCACGATGGATGTGTGTATATGCATTGTGTGAATGAACGATGTGAGTATGTGTGCGGGTGCATGTGTGCGTATGAGGGATATGAGTATGTGTGTGTAGGAGGAATATGTGTACTTGTATGTGTTTATATGAGGGACATTTGTACGTGTGTATCAGGGATTAGTGTACTTGTATGTGTGCATGCGTGTATGAGGGATGTGTGTACATGTGTGCATGCATGAGGGATTTGTATACATGCATGGTGTGTATGAGAGATGTGTGTACATGTGTATGTGCCTGAGGGATGTGTTTATGTTTGTGTGTGTGTGTGTATATGAGGGATGTTTGTACATGTGTATTCATGTATGAGAGACGTGTATGTGTGTTTGTGCATCTGTGTATGAAGGATGTGTGTACGGGTGCGTGAATGAGGGATTTCAAAGAGAACAAAGAACAAAGAAAATTTACAGCCTAGGAACAGGCCCTTCAGCCCTCCAAGCCTGAGCTGATCCAAATCCACTGTCTAAACCTGTCGCCCAATTCCTAAGCATCTGCATCCCTCTGCTCCCACTTACTCATGCATCTGTCCAGTTATATCTTAAATGAATCTACTGTGCCTGCCTCTACCACTCCTGCTGGCAACCCATTCTAGGCACCTACCACTTTCTGTGTAAAGTACTTGCTGTGTGTAACCGCCTTAAACTTTTTACCTCTCACCTTGAAAACGTGACCTCTCATTATTGAATCCTTCACCCTGGGAAAAAGCTTATCTCTATCTATCTATCTACCCTGTCTATACCCTTCATGATCTTGTAGACCTTAATCAGGTTTCCCCACCCCCCCCACCAATCTCCTTTTTTCTAATGAAAACAATCATAACCTACTCAACCTCTCTTCATAGCTAGCACCTTCCATACCAGGCAACATCCTCATAAACCTTCTCTGCACCCTCTCCAAAACGTCCACATCCTTCTGGTAATGTAGCAACCAGAACTGTACACAGTATTCTAAACGCAGCCGAACCAATGTCTTACACAATTTTACCAGGATCTGCCAGCCCTTATACTCAATAACCCGTCCGATGAAGGCAAGCATACCTACTTGACCACTCTATCCACCTGCGCAGCAACCCTCAAGGTACAATGGACCTGAACTCTCAGATCTCGCTGCTCATCAACTTTACCCAAGGCTCCTCCATTTACTGTATAATATGCTGTGGTTCTGTTCACCGAGCTGGAAGTTTTTGTTGCAAACGTTTCATCCCCTGTCTAGGTGACATCCTCAGTGCTTGGGAGCCTCCTCTGAAGCGCTTCTGTGGTGTTTCCTCCGGCCTGTCCCTGCCACTTCCGGTTGTCAGTTTCAGCTGTCCGCTGTAGTGGCCGGTATATTGGGTCCAGGTCGATGTGTTTGTTGATGGAGTTTGTGGATGAGTGCCATGCTTCTAGGAATTCCCTGGCTGTTCTTTGTTTGTATAACTTTGTTTGTATAACTTTGAACTGTATAATATGCTCTAGAATTAGACTTCTCAAAATGCATCACCTCACATTTGTCTGGATTGAACTCCATCTGCCACTTCTCCGCCCAGCTCTCCAGTCTATCTATGTTCTCCTGTATTCTTTGACAGTCCCCTGTGCTTTCCACCACTCCACCAATCTTCGTGTCATCTGCAAACTTGTTGATCATACCAACAGTGCCCTCTTCCAGATCATTTATGTATATTACAAACAACAGTGGCCCCAGCACTGAGCCCTGTGGAACACCACTGGTCACATTTCTCCATTTCGAGAAACTCCCTTCAACTACTACTCTCTGTCTCCTGTTGCTCAACCAGTTCCTTACCCACCTAGCTAGAACATCCTGCACAACATGAGACTTCACTTTCTCCAAACCTTATCAAACACCTTACTAAAGTCCATGCATATGACATCTACAGTCCTTCCTTCATCTATCAACTTGGTCACTTCCTCAAAGAACTCTACTAAGTTGGTAAGGCACAATCTTCCCCACACAAAACCATGTTGCCTGTCACTGATAAGCCTATTCTTTTCCAAATATAAATAGATTTTATCCCTCAGTACCTTCTCCAGCAACTTCCCCACCACCGACGTTGGGTTAACTGGTCTGTAGTTATCCAGAATATCCCTACTACCCTTCTTGTACAGGGGGACAACATGAGCAACCTTCCAGTCCTCCGGCACCTCACCTGTATTTAAGGATGCCACAAAGATATCTGTCAGGGCCCCAGCTATTTCCTCTCTCGCCTCCCTCAGCAACCTGGGATAGATCACATCCGGTCCTGGGGATTTGTCCACCTTAATAACCTCTAGCCTACCCAACACATCTTTCCCATTTATATCAACATGATCCAGACCAATCAAACTTCTATCTCTAATCTCAAGATTCATCATGTTCCTCTCCTCAGTGAACACTGATGCAAAGTAATCATTCAGAATCTCACCCATTCTCTCAGGTTAGACACATAGCCTTCCTTCCTTATCCTTTAGTGGACCAATCCTTTCTCTAATTACTTGCTTGCTTCTTATATAAGAATAAAAGGCTTTGGGATTCTCCTTAATACTGCTCGCTATTTCTGTACATGTTTATGTGTATGTGTGTAAGGGATACGTGTACGTGTGTGTTTGTGTATGGGGGATGTGTATATGTGTGCGTGATAATGAGGGATGTGTGTGTGTGTTTATCTGTATGAAGAAAGTGTGTACGTGTGTGTGAGAGATGTGTATACCTGTGTGTGTGTCTGTGTATATGGGATGTGTCAATGTGTGCATGTGTGCCAATCAGGACTGTGTGAATGCATGAGGAATGTGTGTGTGCATGTGTGAGCGTGTGTGTGTGCGTGCAAGTGTGTGTGTGTGTGAGAGTGTGTGCACGTGCGTGCGCGCGCGCGCGTGTGTGCGTGCGCGTGTGTGTGTGTGTGTGTTTTCCTCTTCTGTCTTCCATACAGTGAGGGCTTCGTGACAGAAAGGTCCCCTGCCTGAATCTGCAGAGAGACAAAACCTGCAGATGCTGGAGCCCAAGATGGACAAGCAGGAGACTGGGAGAGCACAGCAAGCCAGGGAGCATCAGGAGCTGGAGAAAACAACGTTCTGGGTGTAACATTTCTCGAGAAACAGCTTGTGGATTATTCTTCCTTAAACACAGAACTGGGAACAGATTTTTCCAATCACTTGACACAGTGTTACCGCTGCAGTTCGAGTTGATGATCGTTGAAATGCCTTTGACAAGTCCCGCAGATTCTGCTCTGTCAGTCGACCTTGTAACGTTCAGCTGAAAACCTGCACAGTAGGTGTCAGGACCAACTCCCACCACCATTTAGTGTATATTTAAAATCCCTGGCGTGGTGAACCTGATTTAAGGACCCAAACGTCCCGGTCACAGGCAGCACCCACTCACTCCGGAAAAGGTGAAACCTTCCCAATGTTACCAGGAGCTTGGAAAGGCCAACCCCGGGCCAAATGAGAGAAGGCACAGCAGCTAACAAATGATCAAGACAGAGACAACCGGGCAGCTGGGGGGAGATGCTCATCCAATTTATTGTTTAACCAAAGCTGTCAGAAATATCACGAAACATTTTAACTCAATTTCAAGTGTGCAAATAAAAAATGTAGAGAAAAAGTACATTTTGCACCCATCTGACTGGATTCCAGAAATCCAGGCCATTACACAGCAATTATTCGTTGATGAAGCTTACCTGAAACATTGACTCTCCTGCTCCTCGGATGCTGCCTGGCCTGCTGTGTTTTTCCAGCACCACACTCTGACTCCATGACTCTGACTCTCCAGCATCTGCAGTCCTCACTTTCTCTGAATATTATTCACACTGATTCTCACCTTATCCAGTGAGTGTTGACCACTCTAATCTAGAGTGTGTAAGGTATCCCCTGGATAATCCCAGGGTGGAGGACTTTTACAAAAGCACTTCAGAAAAATGAGAACAACTCCCAAGTCCCTTTGTGCTTCAGAATTTTGAAGTCTATCCCCATTTAGAAAACAGTCTACGTCTCTATTCTTCTGACCATAGTGCATAACCTCACATTTTTCCAGATTGTATTCCATCTGTCATTTCTTTATCCACTGTCCAAGTCGAGCCAAGTATTTCTGCAGCCTCCTCAGTTCCTCAACACTACCTGTCCTTCCATTAGTCTTTGTGTTATCTGCAAACTTAGTGACAAAGCCCTCAGTTCCTTCATCCAGATCATTAATAGTTATGGTCCTAACACAGACGCCTGTGGATCTCCACTAGTCATCGCATGCCATCCTGAAAAAGACCCCTTGATCCCCACTCTCTGCCTTCTGTCAGTCAACCAATTCTCTATCTATGCCAGTACCTTGCCCCTAACGCCACGGACTCTTGCTTTATTTAGCTGTGCTCTCCCAGTCTCCTGCTTGTCTCATGTTTGGCACCTTGTCAAACACCTCTGATAATCCAAATAAATCACGTCCACTGGCTCTTGTTTGATAACTTGCTCTGTTTGTCTCTTGCCTCTCTCCTACCTTTTAGATATCAAAAAAACTCTTGAAATCTTCTTTTATATTAAAAGCTGGCTCACTCTTACATTTCTTCTCTCTATATATCTTCTCCTGCTTATTGCCTTTTTAGTTATCCTCTCCTGGGTTTTAAAGACTTCCCGACCCTCTGGCTTCCCATTAACCTTTATCCCATGTTCTGCTTTTCCTTTTGCGTTTATTGCTGTCCCTGACTTCCCTTGTCAGCCATTGTTGCCTTGTTCTCCCCTGAACATGTTTCTTCTTCGTTGGGATGAAGTTTCGCTGTGCCTCCGGAATTACCCGCAGAAACTCCTGCCATTACGGCTCCACCATCTTCCCTGCTTAGCTCCCCTTCCAATCAGCCCTGGCCAGCTTCTCCCTCATGCCTTTCTACTTACCTTTACTCAACTGTAAAGCTGTCACCATCGGATTCCAGCTTCCCCCTCTCGAACTGCAGGGCGAATTTGATCACATTATGGTCACTGCCCCCTAGGAGTTCCTTCACCTTTGGCTCCCCAATCAAGTCTGCCCCATTACACCTCCCCACATCCAGAACTGCCTGTTCCCTTGTGGGCTCCACCACAAGCTGCTCCAAAAAAAAATTTCTTGACATTCCACAAATTCCTTTTCATGGGATCTACTACCAACCTGATTTTCCCAGTCCACCTGAATATGGAAGTCCTCCATGATTATTGTAATTGTTACATCCCTGTTCCATCTCCTGATTTATTTTCTTCCACACATCCTGACCCTTGTTGGGAGGCCTTGCATCAGGGTCTTTGTCTCCTTTGCAGTTTCTCAACTACTCACACGGATCCTATGCTTTCCGACTGTATGTCATTCCTTGCTATTGATTTAATTTCATTCCTTCCAGCAAGTCAATCCCGCCTGCTCTAGCAATCTGCCTGACCTTGCCACAGGATGCATCTCTGGGAATTTGCTTCCCAGCCCTAATCCCCTGTCAGCTCTGTCTCTTGTGAGACCCACAACATTGTAGCTGCCAATTTCAATTTGTGCCACAAAGCACATTTACCTTGTTTTGTACGGCATGACCACTTAAATACAGCACCCCCAGTCCTGCATTGCCTGTCCCCTTCTAACAGTTGTCCCCTTATCTCCTGTCCCTGAAGTAACATTTCTCATCCATTCCATGTCCTCTTACTTGTTATAGAGACATAGAGTCTTGGAGATGTACAGCATGGAAACAGACCCTTCAGTCCAACCCATCCATGCCAACTAGATATCCCAACCTAATCTAGTGCCACCTGCCAGCACCCGGCCCAAATCCCTCCAAACCCTTCCTATTCATATACCCATCCAGATGCCTCTTAAATGTTGCAATTGTACCAGCCTCCACCACTTCCTCCAGCAGCTCATTCCATACATGTACCACCCTCTGTGTGAAAAAGTTGCCCCTTATGTCTCTTTTAAATCTTTCCCCTCTCACCCTAAACCTATGCCCTCTAGTTCTGGACTCCCCCACCCCAGGGAAAAGACTTTGTCTATTTGTCCTATCCATGCCCCTCATGATTTTGAAAACCTCTATAAAGGTCACTCCTCAGCCTCTGACGCTCCAGGGAAAACAGCCCCAGCCTGTTCAGCCTCTCCCTGTAGCTCAAATCCTCCAACCCTGGCAACATCCTTGTAAATCTTTTCTGAATCCTTTCAAGTTTCACAAAATTCTTCCGATAGGAAGGAGACCAGAATTGCATGCAATATTCCAACAGTGGCCTAACCAATGTCCTCTACAGACACAACATGACCTCCCAACTCCTGTACTCAGTACTCTGACCAATAAAGGAAAGTATACCAAATGCCTTCTTCACTATCCTTTGTGGAAACTCTAATAATCTTTGCTGATCACTCCCTCCCCCTTTACCTTTTCCCATAATTTTCTAGGCAACTGATCCCCAACTACCCCACCCCCCCTCCCCAACCCGCCAACTATTTAGTTTAAATCCCTACCTGCAGCTCTATTTATGCGATTCACCAGGACCCTGGTCCCAGCAAGTCTCAGGTGGAGATTCGGAACAGCTCCCTCCTTCCCCAGTGCTGGTGCCAATGTCCCATGAATTCAAACCCGTTTCCCCTACACCAATCCTGGGCCTCTTTAATCTTGTTGACCGTGTGTTCAGTGGAGGGGCTCAGTGGTTCAGATAGTAATCTGGAGATTAATATCTTTTTGGTTCTGCTTTTCAATTCTGACCCTAACTGCTCATGTTTGCTCGGCAAAACCTCTTCTCTCTTTCTCCCAATATCGTAGGTCCCTACGCAATCTGAGACAATGGGATCTTTCCCCTCCCACTCCAGGATCTTCTGCAGCCCAGATGGGATATCCTAAATCCCGGCGCTAGGCAGGCAACACAGCCTTCAGGACACTCCAGGCCACAGAGAATGGTGTCCATTGCCCTGACTATACTGTCCCAATTACACCTACATTTCTCTTGCCTTCCCCCTTCTTGAATGGCTCCCAGTACCATGGTGCTTTGGTCAGTTTGCTCATCGTCCCTACAATCCCCACTCTCATCCACATGATAAGCAAGAATCCCAAAGCTGTTAGACCAGCTCAAGTCTCCTTCTGCACTATCTCCCGGATCCCTATACCTGCTTCATCCCAAATCACACCCTCCTCTCCCTGACCACTGACTGAATTCATGGTAGAGTCATAAAGTCATACAACATGGAAGCAGACCCTTCGGTCCAACTTGTCCATGCTGACCAAGTTTCCCAGACTAACTAGTCCCACTTGCCTGTGTTTGACCCGTATTCCTCCAAACCTTTCCTATTCAGGTACCTGTCTAAATGTCTTTTAAATGTTGTAACTGTACCTGCATCAACCACTTCCTCCGGTAGTTCATTCCAAGTACAAACAATGTCCGTGTGGAAACATTGCCCCTCTGGTCCCTTCTAAACCTTTCTCCTCTCACCTTAAATGTTTGCCCCGAGTTTGGGACTCCCCCACCCTAGGGAAAGGACTTTTGCTATCCAATTTATCTGTACCCCTCATGATTTTATAAATCTCTATGAGGTCAACCCTCAACCTCCTACACTCCAGTGAAAAAGTCCCAGCCTATCCAGCCTCTCCTTATGTTTCAAACCCTCCAGTCTTGGCAACATCTTGATAAATCTTTCTGAACCCTCTCCAATTTAATGATATCCTTCCTATAGCAGGGCAACCAGAAGTTTACCTCAGGGTTGTGATGACCTCCTGAAACACAGGGTCCAGGTACCTCTCCCTGTCCCTGATGTGTCGCAATGTTTGAAGCTCAGATTCCAGTTCATCAACACCGAGCTGGAGTTCCTCAAACAACCAACACTTGCTAAAGATGTGGTCACATGAATCACAATGGGGTCTATCAACTCCAACATCATGCAGGTGCAAGTGTAATAAGAAAGGCAAATAGAATCCTGGTGTCTATTGCAAAAAGACTGGGTTATAAAAGTAAAGACATGTTGATACAGTTATATGTGGCCTTGGTAAGACCACACTTGGAATATTGTGTGCAGTTTTGGTCTTCTTACCTGAGGAGGGATAGAACAAAGAAAAAAGAAAATTTACAGCCCAGGAACAGGCCCTCCAGCCCTCCGAGCCTGGAGGGATGTGGTGGCATTGGAGACAGTTCAGAGTAGAGTCACCAGATTGATTCCAGGGATGAAAAGGCTGTCGTTTGAGAAGCTGTTGAATAACTCGGGCTAGTATTTGCTGGAATTCAGAAGAACAAGGGGGACCTGATGGGATGTATAAAATGCTAAAGGGGATTGATAAGGTTGGACGTTGAACAGAAGACCGGCCCCCCCCACCCCTCCCCCATTGTGGAACAGTCTTGACCAAGAGGTCAAAGAATGAGAGGAGGTTGGTTCAGAGCTAAGATGTGGAGAAACTGCTTCTCTCAGAGGGTTGTGAACCTGTGGAATTCAATGCCTCAGACTACAGTGGGAGCAGAATCAACCAACAGTTTCAAGAAAGTAATGGACATGTTTCTGATGAGAAGTGGGATAAAGGACTATGGGGAGTAGGCAGGAAGATAGAGTTCAGTCCAGGATAAAATCTGCCATGATCAGGCTAAATGACAGAATGGGGCACATAGGGCTGTATTGCTTATTCCTGCCCCTAATTCCAATGTTCTGATATTCCAACCCAGTAAGAACCAGTATTCATCCCACTATAACTCTCACATTAACCCCCCCACCTCAACCCTGTCAGGCTCGCTGCTCCTGACTAGGGGAAACATTGGCAAAGCTGCCCCCTGGGCCCTTCACCAGCTCAGATACTGAGGTCTCAATGAGTGTGGGAGCATTAGCTGGTGAGCGCTACCAATTTCGCAGTTGGCCCAGGAGGAAATGCCCCAGGTTGCTGGCACTTGGAGGACTGCCAGAGATCAGGCACCTGCTCAGGTCCAGGCAGGAGAGGACTCTATGGTATTGGTAATCTCCAAGCACAGAGGACCAGACAGAAGTATGAGACACAATGGAGCTCATTGCTCAGGAGCTGCAGGAGTGCTGTTTACGCTGTGGGGAACCCATCTGCTCTGAACATGTGATCATGATGCCAATGGAGAGCCAGGTTCAGTACCCTCACAGTCTGCTGGAGACACACAGAGATCTACAGCAGCTATTGGTCCTCACCCATGCCCCCGGGTTGCCCCTTCCTCACAAAGAGGCCAGCTGGTGCCAGGAAATACCCAACCAGGGGAAGAACCACACAAAGGCCCCTTAGAAATCTCCTCTCAGGACACTCCAGAGGTGGCTTGTCCCTGTAGCTAGATGGACAAGGACAGCAGATACATGGCAACACCACCAGCTGCCCGTTCCCCTCCAAACTACTCACTACTCTGCTTTAGAGCCGTTGCCTGCCATTCCTTCACCATTGTTGGGTCCAAACCCTCCAATTCCCTTCCGAACAGCACTGCAGGTCTAACCTGAACCCTAAGGACTGCAGTCATTCAACAAATCAACTCACCAGCACCATCTCCTGAGCAATTGGGGATAGCAATAGAAACCCAAACAGTGATGCCCACATCCTGTCAATGAATGAAGAAACCAAAATGGCCACCGACATTGAGTGTTATGGATATTGAGAGAATTATGGTTGATGCCATTGCCGTCCTCACTCACTTCACCACAAACAGCCCTTTATAATGGCTCTCCATTGGTGCTGGATATAATTACAATATCAACACTGCTCAGTTCAGGTCATTGGGCTTTGGGTAGGACACAACAGCAATAACTTGAATTTTCTCTAACCCCTTTAACATTGGAGAATGTCTCAAGGATGTCTCATGCTTCATTGGATTAAAATTGAATTGCGAGTTAAAGGAGGAGACATATCCAAGGACAATACCTTCATCAAAAAAGTAGGTTTCAAGGGCATTGTAAAGGGGGACAAAGAAGAGGAGAGGGGTAAAGAGGGAATTCCAGAGACTGGGGTCTAGGCAACTGAAGGCACAGTCCCCAGTGATGAGAAGGAGGAAGGATGTTGGGGATGAGAAAGAGACCAAATGCTGTGTTACATTGGTGAAAATACCAGAACCTCAGCATCTTATGAGATAAACTTCCTCTTTAAAATAGATCGGGCGTGAACTTTGTTTTGCAATAAAAGAAAAATTGTGTCTGCTGACACATCATATGATTGAAAACCCATTTCACTTTGATCACACGCTGCAGGCTTCGAGACCGGCAATGGGATAGTTTGAGTCAGCAGCCATTGGGACCACAAGCTGAGCTGTGAGGAAACATCTCGAGCTGCTCTCACTGGAAACCTTAGCGACCTCACGGACTGATTCGAAGCTGTGAATTGGTGGGAAATGTAAGCAAAATCTATATGACCTGAGAGAGAACCCATGCAGGTCTGAAACAGCTCTGAAGAAGTTACACAAGACTCAAGTGCAATTGCAAAGCAGTGTCATTAGGGCAGTCTATTCTAGAGGGATAATTCAAACACTTCATTTATTTAATGGCATCTGAGTGCTGTGTTCAGTTACAAGGCTGCACAATTACATAAAAAGATCTAGAAACGTTTTTTCCTGTTGGCTGAGGTTTGTCACCAATCATCATCAGAGGATTTCAAGGGTGGCACAGTGGCTCAGTGGTTAGCACTGCTGCCTCACAGTGCCTGGGACCCAGGTTTGATCCTATCCTCAGGTGACAGTCTACTTAGAGTTTGCATGTTCTTCCCATGTGTGTCTGGGTTTTCTCCCAGAGGTGTGGAGGTTAGGTGGACTGGCCATGCTAAATTGTTCACAGTGACTAGGGAATGTGAAGGCTAGGGATCTGTAGGATTATCAGGAGAGGTCAATCATCTATTGTCAATGCTGGGATGAGGTAGCTGGGTCTGCATGGGAATCTTCAGTCCAACCAGTCCGAGCTGAACATAATCCCAAATTAAACTAGTCCCACCTGTCTGCTCCTGGCCCATATCCATCCAAACCTTTCCTGTTCGTGTACTTATCCAAAATACTTTTAAACATTGCAATTGTGCCCACATCCAGCACTTCCTCAGGAAGTTCATTCTACACACAAACTCTGTGTAAAAACAAAACCCCATGTCTTTTGTAAATCTTTCCTCTCATCTTAAAATTGTGGCCATAATCCTGAAATCCTCCCATTATAGGGAATAGACAATTACCATTAACTCTATCTGTACCCCTCATGATTTTATAAAAATTCTGCAAGGTCTCCTCTCCACCTCCTACACTCCAACGATAAAAGTCCCAGTCTATTAAGCCTTTCTTTCTTTCTGCACTGTAGGGGCTCTGTGATTTGAAATGGTTTATACAAAGCTGTGATGGTAGCTCTGAAACCTTCAGAAACCCACCTGAGCCAACGTGAAGCTGACATCTCATTCTAAAGTCAAACTGCTTGGAGGTTAAGGCAGTTTGAAGGGGTGGTGGAAGTGGAGTCTATTCTGAATCATGGAGTTAATGGCAGTGCAGATGGTAGGAATGACATTCAGAAAGTGGAGTCGCAGGTAGATAGGATAGTGAAGAAGGCGTTTGGTATGCTTTCCTTTATTGGTCAGAGTATTGAGCACAGGAGTTGGGAGGTCATGTTGCGGCTGTACAGGACATTGGTTAGGCCACTGTTTGAATATTGTGTGCAATTCTGGTCTCCTTCCTATTGGAAAGATGTTGTGAAACTTGAAAGGATTCAGAAAAGATTTACAAGGATGTTGCCAGGGTTGGAGGATTTGAGCTACAGGGAGAGGTTGAATAGGCTGGGGCTGTTTTCCCTGAAGCTTCGGAGGTTGAGAGGTGACCTTATAGAGGTTTACAAAATTATGAGGGGCATGGATAGGATAAATAGGCAAAGTCTTTTCCCTGGGGTGGGGGAGTCCAGAACTAGAGGGCATTGGTTTAGGGTGAGAGGGGAAAGATATAAAAGAGACCTAAGGGGCAACTTTTTCACACAGAGGGTGGTACGTGTATGGAATGAGCTGCCAGAGGAAGTGGTGGAAGCTGGTACAATTGCAACATTTAAGAGGCATCTGGATGGGTATATGAATAGGAAGGGTTTGGAGGGATATGGGCTGGGTGCTGCCAGGTGGGACTAGATTAGGTTGGGATGTCTGGTCGGCGTGGACGGGTTGGACCAAAGGGTCTGTTTCCACGCTGTACATCTCTCTGACTGTGTGACTCTAAGTGGGAGAGAGGTGCGCTGAGGAGTATTATAGAGAACAACAGCAGGAACCAAAGTGGCACTGAGGCGGTGAACACTGCTCTGAAGGTCATGTACCCTCAGCACAGCAGAGCAGAGTTGTCTACTCATAATTCATTGATATCGGTAGACCTTAAATTGACTCTTTGCTTTGTCACAGAGCCATACAGCACAGAAGCAGACCCTTTGGCCCAATGTGTCCATACCAACCAGGTTTTCCCAACTAAAGTAGGCCCATTTGTCTGTGTTAACCCTGAGAATTAGAGGTCACAGTGGGTCAGACATCCAGGGTGAGAGAGCAAGCTAACTCCAGAAGAGTCACCTCGACCTGAAGCATTAGTTTGCTGTCTCTCCATGGATCCTATGATCTCCAGGGTGAATTTCGCCTTTATTGGAAACTGTGCAGGTCTAGTTGCAGCTGTACAGACTCAGGGAAAACTCACGGACCCTGGTTTCATTGAATTTCATAATCTGTTGCCGCAGGGTCTTCACAAGGAGGGTGGGATCTATGGGATCAGATGGTCGGATCTTGGAATCGACTGAAGTGTCTTTCAGCTGTAAGACCCAACTCATTGAGGGCCTCCCTGAATATAAAACAGGGAATGACTATTCGCTGTAATTCACCCGAGTCACTGTTGGAATTTACCACAATTTGGAATTTAAAGTGGTGTCGAGTGACTTACAGACCCTTGAATAAACGTGGGGAGAGCACAACAAAAAAATGGCATGGAGATTAATTGTTTCAATTTCTATGTTTCTTTTTTCTCGGTAGATCAGTTAGTGTAATCCTTTCGTTATTATCAGAACCTGAAGGTTTCTCAGTGAGAGAGAGAGAAATCTCAGGGGCTTCCTCTTAACGCAGCGAGTGTGTGAAAATGAAACGGGAAACAGCGGGTTGTACTCGGTACAATTTCGGGCAAGGGCCAAGTCAGAGTGAGGAAAGGGCTGTTCCACTTGGAGGGAGCGAACATTTCGCAAGGCAGCGCACAGCGCTCCCAGGGAGCCGAGTCAGCTCGGGAGGAGTCACACACAGAGAGAGGGAGAGAGCGTTAAAACCCGCCAACTGGTGACTGTGAACCAGTGTCTGCAGCAGGTTACAACACACAGGAGAGAGAGAGAGAGAGGTAAGGGTTTCACAGGGGGGTATGGTCTCTCTGGGAGAATGCTGTGTGTTTTGGGGGGAGCACTCCGCCCCCTTTCACTCTGGGGTTTTTCTGTGTTTGAGGAGCCGGTCCAGGCAAGACGGGCCGAACGAGCTCCCGCGCCGCCGGAGCAATTCAAGAGTTTCAGGGCAGAATGGACGGGCTCCGGGGGCGTCCAGGCCCCTCAGCTGCCCCCGGGTACTGTCCCCAGGATCTGCCCCCTGGGCACTGTCCCCAGGATCTGCCCCCTGTCCCCAGGCACTGTCCCCTGTCCCCAGGCACTGTCCCCAGGATCTGCCCCCGGGCACTGTCCCCAGGATCTGCTCCCTGCCCCCTGCCCCCGGGCACTGTCCCCAGGATCTGCTCCCTGCCCCCCGCCCCTGGGCACTGTCCCCAGGATCTGCCCCCCCCCGTCCCCGGGCACTGCCCCCAGGATCTGCCCTCCATCCCTGGGCACTGTCCCCAGGATCTGCCCCCCCTGTCCCCGGGCACTGTCCCCAGGATCTGCCCCCTGTCCCCGGGCACTGTCCCCAGGATCTGCCCCCTGTCCCCAGGCACTGTCCCCTGCCCCTGGGCACTGTCCCCAGGATCTGCTCCCTGCCCCCCGCCCCTGGGCACTGTCCCCAGGATCTGCCCCCCCCGTCCCCGGGCACTGCCCCCAGGATCTGCCCTCCATCCCTGGGCACTGTCCCCAGGATCTGCCCCCCCTGTCCCCGGGCACTGTCCCCAGGATCTGCCCCGTGTCCCCGGGCACTGTCCCCAGGATCTGCCCCCCCTGTCCCCGGGCACTGTCCCCAGGATCTATCTCCTATCCCTGGGCACTGTCCCCAGGATCTGCCACCTGCTCCCAGGAACTGCCCCCAGGATCTGCCCCCCCGCCCCCGGGCACTGCCCCCAGGATCTGCCCTCCTGTCCCCGGGCACTGTCCCCAGGATCTGCCCCCTGTCCCCGGGCACTGTCCCCAGGATCTGCCCCCTGTCCCCGGGCACTGTCCCCAGGATCTGCCCCCCCTGCCCCCGGGCACTATCCCCAGGATCTGCCCCCCCCTGTCCCCGGGCACTGTCCCCAGGATCTGCCCTCCATCCCCGGGCACTGTCCCCAGGATCTGCCCCCCCGCCCCCAGGCACTGCCCCCAGGATCTGCCCCCTGTCCCCGGATACACTATTGGGTTTGTAGTCTGCTATGTTGATACATTGGCCACATTGAGTACAAGGGAGCTGATCGTGGGTGTACAAGTAGGTGCCAAGTCTAGATGGTTACAAGTGTGGGACATAAAGTCGAAGGTAGTGTACTGGGGCATCAGGTACAGGTTATGGATAATAAGGGGAGGGGGCAAAGGGTGTATTGTTATGCCGGAGTGTGGGGCCTGGGGTCGATATACCTGGGTGTGGGTCCTGGGGACTATATACCGGAGTGTGGGGCCTGGGGTCGGTATATCCAGCTGTAGGGCCTGGGGTATATATACCTGGGTGTGGGGACTGGTGTTGGTATACTTGGGTGTGGGGCCTGGGGTTGGTATACCCAGCTGTAGGGCCTGGGGACTGTATATCGGAGTGTGGAACATTGCGTTGGTGTAATTGGGGGTGTTGATTGAATGGCTGTGCCTTTTCTTAAGATCCAAGGAAGAAGTTGCATTTAGAACTTCACTCGAGCTCAGTTATGGTGCAGTTTATCACTGAGCAGAGTACTGTAATGGGGCAAAACAACACCAGCTTGTATTTATAAAGCACCTTTAAATGTAATTAAATGCCCTATCACACTTCTCCAGCCCCATAAGGTGGTATTAACGTCACCAACCATGTGATTAGTCAATGAGATTCATTTTAAAAAGAGTCGGGACCCAAGAACGGGAGGCAGAGAATCAGTTCCAGAGCTTCAAGCCTTGGTGACTGAAAAGACAGCAGGTTTATTTGGTCTATTTATATTCCCATCGTAGGTTGGTACATGGTCCAATATAAGGCCAGTTACAAATGGGTTCAATCCGTGTCCCAGCTGAATTAGATCTAGGGCCTACCTTCGTTACAAAAAGCACATAAACTATGAATTGCAAACCGTTGACTAATCAAGGATGTTATCTGGAGAAAAAAAACTCCCATGAAATACCTTAGGATGATTTGCTCCATTGAATGGACAATGCCAATGTTCTTATTAATATGCAAAATATCCTCATTGCAAGAAATACATTTTAATTAGAAATTGAGAAGACTTTAACTCAGGAGAATGGTCTGCTTTTGAATATTCAGGAGAATAAATAGGTTTCTGAAAAAACAAGATGCTGGAAATCAGAAGCAAAAACAGAAATTGCTGTGGCAACTCAGCAGGTCTGGCAGCATCTGTAGAGAGAAAGCAGAGTAAACATTTTGAGTCTTCAGAACTGAGATATGAATAAATCTGCTGCCTGCATGAACCATTGCAATCATTTGTTCAGATAATTTCTCGATTTTTTCTTTACTTGCAAGAGCCAGCAAGCATTCTACAACATTTGAGCACAGTGCAGGAATCTGGTCGGTTAGTTGTAAGGTTTTGCTGTTAGTCCATTTGTGCTGGTTTCCTGCTGTAATAACACATAGGCTAGTTTCTTTGCAATGTTACATCATACCGAGTAAGTTACAATGAGTCTGGTGTGAGGTTTTCTGCCCAGATAACGATGTGTGAGCATTTTGTGAGAATGGTTAGGTTCTATTGAGAAAGTGAGTGTTTTGTTTCAGAAGTTTCCATGATTATTAACAGATGTAGAACCATCACTATTTTATCTGCTGTTACACTCTATCCTGTCGTTGATGATTATACAATGGGTAATTTGGACTTAGTTTTAAAAAAACTTGGCTTAATAATCGCAGTTAAAGTTTTGATTCAATTTTAAGGTGGTTTAACCATTTTGTTCTTATTAGCACCAATTTTAAAGGTGCCACATTTTCTTTGATAGTCTCAAACATGCTATAACTGCCAACAAATATTTGCATCTCAGATTCTGTTGACAACAACCTTGTTGTGAAACTGGTATCTGGCAGGTTTGGTATGTATTGGAAGGGTAATTCCTGTCCAAACCTGTTTGGTTTCCTTGTCTCAGATAATGACTTGATTCTTGTCTCAATCTTTGAACACCTTTTAACTACAATAATATTAGAACAGAACCTTTAAAACAACTCACAAAACTGCAGGAGTGCTAACAAACCAAAACTAGGTATTAAGGCACATAATGGAGATGTTAAGGTGGATGACTAAAAGTTGCTCAAATACTGTGACAGTGCATACACTCCTTCCTTCTTGCAGTCCTCTGTCCCTGTGTGGGTAGAAGGAAGGACATTGTCTCAATCAGTTCTGTGCTGGTGTTTATACTGCACACGAATATATACCCACACTGTTGAGTTCTCCAATCCTGCCCTATTTAAATTTTACTTCCTTCTGCTTGCATCTCTCTTAAAATGCTTGAATACAAACTGCTGTGAACATATCATGTGACAGCATGTTCTACATTCACATTACTCTCAGTACAAGGAAATTCTTCATTTGATTTGATGCTAGATATTATGGTAACCAACTGCAAACAATAAAATATCTGATCCACAGTGTCAACCCAGGTTTCATTCTGGGTTCTGGATTAGTGGTGCTGGAAGAGCACAGCAGGATCCAAGGAGCAGCGAAATCGACGTTTCGGGCAAAACCCCTTCATCAGGAATAAAGGCAGAGAGCCTGAAGCGTGGAGAGATAAGCTAGAGGAGGGTGGGGGTGGGGAGAAAGTAGCATAGAGTACAATAGGTGAGTGGGGGAGGGGATGAAGGTGATAGGTCAGGGAGGAGAGGGTGGAGTGGATAGGTGGAAAAGGAAATAGGCAGGTAGGACAAGTCCGGACAAGTCATGGGGACAGTGCTGAGCTGAAAGTTTGGAACTAGGGTGAGGTGGGGGTACGGGAAATGAGGAAACTGTTGAAGTCCACTTTGATGTCCTGGGGTTGAAGTGTTCCGAGGTGGAAGATGAGGCGCTCTTTCTCCATGCATCTAGTGGTGAGGGAGCGGCGGTGAAGGAGGCCCAGGACCTCCATGTCCTCGGTAGAGTGGGAGGGGGAGTTGAAATGTTGGGCCACGGGGCGGTGTGGTTGATTGGTGCAGGTGTCCCGGAGATGTTCCCTAAAGCGCTCTGTTAGGAGGCGCCCAGTCTCTCCAATGTAGAGGAGACCGCATCGGGAGCAACGGATACAATAAATGATATTAGTGGATGTGCAGGTAAAACTTTGATGGATGTGGAAGGGTCCTTCAGGGCCTTGGATGGAGGTGAGGGAGGAGGTGTGGGCGCAGGTTTTACAGTTCCTGCGGTGGCAGGGGAAGGTACCAGGATGGGAGGGTGGGTTGTAGGGGGGCATGGACCTGACCAGGTAGTCATGGAGTCTTTGCGGAAGGCGGAAAGGGGTGGTGGGGTCTGTTTGGAGGTGGCAGAAATGTCGGCGGATGATTTGGTTTATGCGAAGGTTGGTAGGGTGGAAGGTGAGCACCAGGGGCGTTCTGTCCTTGTTACAGTTGGAGGGGTGGGGTCTGAGGGCGGAGGTGCGGGATGTGGACGAGATGTGTTGGAGGGCATCTTTAACCACGTGGGAAGGGAAATTGCGGTCTCTAAAGAAGGAGGCAATCTGGTGTGTTCTGTGGTGGAACTGGTCCTCCTGGGAGCAGATACGGGCGGAGGCGGAGGAATTGGGAATACGGGATGGCATTTTTGCAAGAGGTAGGGTGGGAAGAGGTGTAATCCAGGTAGCTGTGGGAGTCGGTGGGTTTGTAAAAAATATCAGTGTCAAGTCGGTCGTCATTAATGGAGATGGAGAGGTCCAGGAAGGGGAGGGAGGTGTCAGAGATGGTCCAGGTAAATTTAAGGTCAGGGTGGAATATGTTGGTGAAGTTGATGAATTGCTCAACCTCCTCGCGGGAGCATGAGGTGGTGCCAATACAGTCATCAATGTAGCGGAGGAAGAGGTGGGGAGTGGTGCCGGTGTAATTACGGAAGATCAACTGCTCTACGTAGCCAACAAAGAGACAGGCATAGCTGGGGCCCATATGTGTGCCCATGGCTACCCCTTTGGTCTGGAGGAAGTGGGAGGATTCGAAGAAGAAATTGTTAAGGGTGAGGACCAGTTTGGCCAAACGAATGAGAGTGTCGGTGGAAGGGTACTGTTGGGGGCGTCTGGAGAGGAAAAAACGGAGGGCTTGGAGGCCCTGGCCATGGCGGATGGAGGTGTAGAGGGATTGGATATCCATGGTGAAGATGAGACGTTGGAGGCCGGGGAAACGGAAGTCTTGGAGGAGGTGGAGGGCGTGGGTGGTGTCTCGAACGTATGTGGGGAGTTCCTGGACTAGGGGGGATAGGACAGTGTCGAGGTAAGTAGAGATGAGTTCAGTGGGGCAGGAGCATGCTGAGACAATGGGTTGGCCAGGGTGGTCAGGCTTGTGGATCTTGGTAAGGAGGTAAAACCGGGCAGTGCGGGGTTCCCGGACTATGAGGTTGGAAGCTGTGGGTGGGAGATCTCCTGAGGTGATGAGGTTCTGTATGGTCTGGGAGATGATGGTTTGGTGGTGGGGGGTGGGGTCATGGTTGAGGGGGCAGTAGGGAGAGGTGTCCTCGAGTTGGCGTTTGGCTTCAGTGGTGTAGAGGTCAGTGTGCCAGACTACCACTGCACCCCTTTTATCCGCTGGCTTGATGGTGAGGTTGGGATTGGAGCAGAGGGATTGGACCGCTGCGCGTTGTGAGGGTGAGAGGTTGGAGTGAGGGTGGGGATCTGACTTGTCCAGTATCGCCATCAGCTGGGATTGTAACAGGGGGCACAATAGCTACAATAACAACTTGCAGTACCACCTCATTGATATGTACTGAAACTGCTGTTTAATATAGATGCACCATATAAGGCCTGAGTTTCTTTGCCTTAGAGATTAGAACAAAGCAGTCACAAACACGGTGACTCAGTGGTTAGCACTGCTGCATCACAACACCAAGGTTCCAGGTTTGATTTCACCCTCGGGTGGCTGTCTGTGTGGAGTTTGCACATTCTCCCCATGTCTGCGTGGGGTTTCCTCCAGTTTCCTCCCACAGTTCAAAGGATGTGCAGTTTAGTTGGATTGGCCACGCTAAATTGCCTGCAGTGTCCAGGGATATGCAACCTCAGTGGATTAGCCATGGTTAAATGAGGGATGGGAACGCTCTTTGGAGGGTTGGTACAGACTTGATTGGCTGAATGGCCTCTATCTGCACTCTATCAAGCTGAAATCTTTCTCAAGCATATCATTCCAGAGGAATGTACACGAATGTTGATCATCTCTCACTGACAATTGTGTGTGAATTCTATTTAGGTTAAACACAATGAAGAGCTCCTTTTCCATTTGCTTGGTGCCCTTCCTCGCTGTTGCCTTTGCGCATACATTTGAACCTTCACTGGATGAAGCTTGGTTGAACTGGAAGTCATTTCATAATAAGGAGTATGCTGAGGTAAGTGATTTAAAACAGGAACTTCAGCCTGAATCCAATCTCTGACTATTTAAGACAATAGGCAGCACAGTGGCTCAGTGGTTAGCACTGCTGCCTCACAGCGCCAGGGACCCGGATTTGATTCCAGCCTCAGGCGACTGCCTGTGTGGAGTTTGCACATTTTCCCTGTGTCTGCGTGGGTTTCCTCCGGGTGCTCCGGTTTCCTCTCGCAGTCCAAAGATGTGCAGGTTAGGTGTATTGGCCATGCTAAATTGCCCCATAGTGTCCAGGGATGTGTAGGTTAGGTGCATTAGTCAAGGGCAAATGCAGGGGAATGGGTTACTCTTCGAAGGGTCAGTATGTACTTGTTGGGCCAATGGCCTGCTTCCGCACTGTTGGTTTCTATAAATACCTTTACTCAGAAACTATGTCTCGCTCCCATGACTAAATCCAAGATAGCCAGTGATGATAAAAGAAGGAGTGACATTGTTATTCTCTTTATTCAACATATTCTATTATTTTTAGAATTCTCGTTGTTAATTTTTTGCTTTCTGGGCCTGGAAGAGTTGCTTTGATGGTTATGTATCACATTAGGCCAGGCGAGCTCTCCACAATGGAGGTATGGAAAAGCCTGCATTGTGGCAGCTCAGCACCATGACTTTAATCATCAGAGAATCAGTTCAATCCACAGTGAGATATGGGTTCGAATCCCACCATGGCAGATGGTGAAATGTGAACTCAGTAAAATCTGGAATTAAGAGCACATCTAATGGCACCCATCTAATACTCATTAACTCTAGTAAAGATTCACTAATCTGAATCACTAATGTCCTTCTGGGCAGGAAATCTGCCACCCTGACCTGACCTGGCCTACATGTGAGTCCACAGCCACGACAATGTGGTTGACTGTGAACTGCTCTCTGAAATGGTCAAGGACCACTTTGGTTGGGTAACAAATGCCAACCTTGCCAGCAATGTCCATGTTCTATAAAATAAAATTCACAACTCCTCACTATTATCTTAACTTATCTCACATTTGACACGGGGCAGGGAGGGGGCGGGGGACATTATCCCCATTTAAAGCTCCCTGCAGGGCCAGCGGTTTAAATGAAGCTCCCTCTACTTAAAGTTGGACAGGCAAGTCTTTTTCTATTTGTAATCTTCCCTCATGGATGGAAGGTGATCAAGGGGTATATAAAGTTCCAGGCTGCATCATAGAGTCATACAGCACGAAAACAGACCCTTCAGACTAGCCAGTCCGTGCTGACCATAATCCCAAATTAAATTAGTCCCTACTGCCTGCTCCTGGTCTATATTCCTCCAAACCCTTTCCTATTCATGCATTTATCTAACCATCAGCTCAGTGTGAAACAGCAAGTTTACTCAAAGCCCCCAGGGGAGGCAGAGGAAGGATTTTAATGTGTTGGAAGCAATTCAGAGAAAATATATGAGATTAATATCAGGACTGAAAGGGTTGTCTTCATGAGGAGAGACAGGTCTTCAGAAAAATAAGTTCAATTTTCTACAGTAGGGAAACAGACCCTTTGGCCCAATAAGTCCATACCGACCCTCCGAAGAATACCCAGATGTATTCCCCTACATTTACCCCTGACTAATGTACCTAACACTATGGGCAATTTAGCATGGCCAATTCACCCTAACCTGCACACTTTTGGATTGTGGGAGGAAACCAGAGCACACCCACGCAGACATGGGGAGAATGTGCAAACTCCACACAGTCACCTGAGTTGGGAATTGAACCCTGGTCCCTGGTGCTATGAGACAGCAGTGCTAACCACTGAGCCACCATGCAGCCCAATAGAAGGTGTCTTGATTGAAGCGTATAAGATTCTTTTACTGCATTTATGTGGCGAAGATGCTTCCTTATATGGGAGAATTTAGAACTGGAGGTCCCTATTTAAAATAAGGGACTCCCATTGAAGACAGAAAGGAGGAGAATGTTTCCCTCTGTGAGGGTGGTAAGTCGGTGGAACACCCTTCCTAAAGAGCCTATGGGAGCAGCTCTTGAGCAGAGGTGGATAGATTCTTGCAAAACAAGGAAATGAAACTTATCAGAGTGGAGGAGAATGTGGAATTGAGACCACAATTATGTCAGATATGATCTTATTGAATGGTGGAGCAGGCTCAAGTTCTGCCACTAGTTTGTGTGTTTTGGGAATATTAGTGAACTCCAAACTGCATTTACACAGAGGCTGTGTTGTTACCTGCAGCATTATGTCCGATCTTTATCAGTTTGTAATTGTCAGAATGGGTGTTGCCGGGTGTTTATCATCCAGCCCTGATTGTACATAGTGGCTTCTTAGATCAGTTCAGCCAACAGTTTAAAGTTATTTGATTTGATTTTATTTGATTTATTGTCATGTATCGTTTGTTACAAAACACAGAGAGAAGTGTTGTATAGTGTCATCACTCTCCAGCACCATCTTGCCTCCACCAACACCACTGCCACCATGATCCTCACTGGGCCTTGTGGCTGGGTCACATACTAGGCCCAAACAGGGTTAAGCAGGGAGACCGGGACACCAACAGGAGATTGGAATCACTGAGAAGGGATCACCGGGATAAAAATGCACGATTGGGTCAGAGAAGGGGTACAGCATGGTCAACCACACTGGCATTAATGTCACATAAAGAGCTGGAGCTTTCAGATTCTTTAAAGGGACATTCACAAACCATTGGGTTTCCTGAGCAACGTGACAGCTTCATGGTTACAGAACTAAAGTAATTGTCAAAAGAAGCAATGGTGAAATGAGGAAGTGAGTGTTAAGAGTGTGTGTTGTGGAGGGAGTTTTACTCGAAACATTGAAGAGAGAATTTAATTACTATTTATAAAGGAGAGATGGTGCAGGGTTACTGGCAGAAGATGGGACAGTACCTGAGTTGCTCATTCATAGAGCTGCCACTGTGGAGGTGGGTTGAATGGTCACATTTTATGCTGTAACTAGCCCATGATTCTGATTCCGTAAATCAATTGGAAATGTCAGCTTGCCCCCATGGTGGGATTTCATTTTCAAGTTCGCGAGGAAGTAACAGGTGGAGTGCTGCAGGCATTGTTACTGGAGCCTCAAAGTGTTTATGAACTGGATTACTGACTTGGATGAAGGGACTGATTATATGAAGTTCAATTTGGTGACGGTACAAGGATAGGTAGGAAAGCATGCTGTGAGGATGATACCAAATGCGATATTTAATGTATATGATGCGACATGAGCCCTGGGACACCTCTTTTCAAGAAGGGCCACTATATCATGTGGTACTTAAGTGGGCACCAGACTTTGCCTGAGATCAAAGTCTGAAAGAGTGACCTGCCAAGAGCTGCCAGGCAGTCAGAGGTTGACCAGATATTCATGATGTGATGGTGTCTCTGGGACTGGGAAGAGATGGCTGTTTCCAATAATACCTCTGTAGCTTCAATCCCAGGCACAGGTTAGTGAGGGCACTATGCAGTCCATAGACCTCCTTGGCTGATCTAGTCAACCTATTACTCAACGTCTGCCTCAGCGTAAGAACATGACTGAAGTGGAAGGAGTTTTCCTGGCTTCACACCTCCATTCCCTGCTCTCGGAGGGAAACCTAAAGGAGGTGGGGAATGTCTTGGGACTGACTGTCCGCGGATGGCAGATTGTATGGCTGGCTTTTATGTATCCTTTCCTCAGGATCACACTGTACTGGACAAAAGCAGCCAATCACTATGAACACATGTAGGCATCTATCTCTCAACTGGTGCAGCTCAAATTGGATAGGGAGGACAATTGGCTTTAGTAACCAGACAAACATCAAAGTTCTTACCTGCTGAACATTCTAGAGTTTCAACAAACAAAATAAACCCCTCTCCAAAATCTCATATGGTGTTGGCATTATTTTAAGAAGACATGCTAAACTGTCCTTGTATTGGAGAAGGTGCTTTTTTCTTTGACAACTCAGTTCCCATTTGAATTTGGCTAAACAGGAAAATATAAAATGGCTGAAAGGTAGTTTCACTTCCTTACTTTTTACAAAAAAATTGAACTTGGTGTATCAGATTTTCAGTCCCTGTGTATTTAAGGCACGGCTCTGTAACAATAACCAGGAATATGTTGCAACTACAGGGAAGTGTTTTTTTTTATTTTGAACTCTTTTTTTCTGTTGTTGAAGACCCAGATTGTCTGCTGCTAAGCAACAGTTTCTATTAGCACTTGCATAACTCAAGCAGTCATTTTTCAAAGGGGTGTTCCGATGAGGTAATTCACTGTGGGGGAATCACAGTTGATCTGAACTCTGTCTTGTCCTTGAGCCACACAGATACACAATTTCTTTCCAATAGAGGTTGCTAAAGAGAAAAAATCGAGAGCAGGTCTCTAATCCATTGTTAGCTCATACCAGGGATGAGACCATCAGCCATTGTCTCAACAGGGGGCAAATGTATGTCAAACGTTGTATGGGGCGGCAATTGGCAAAAAAGCTATAACAGTAAAATAAACATAAATAAAAGAACATAGAACATTACAGCGCAGTACAGGCGCTTCAGCCCTTGATGTTGTGCTGACCTGTGAAACCAATCTGAAGTCCATTTATCCTACACTATTCCATTATCATCCATATGTTTATCCAATGACCATTAAAATGCCCTTAAAGTTGGCGAGTCTACTACTGTTGCAGGCAGGGCGTTCCACACCCTACTACCCTCTGAGTAAAGAAACCACCTCTGACATCTGTTCTATATCTATCATCCCTCAATTTAAAGCTATGCCCCCTCGTGCTAGGCATCACTATCTGAGGAAAAGACTCTCACTGTCCACCCTATCTAACCCTCTGATTATCTTGTGCCTCAATTAAGTCACCTTTCAACCTTCTTCTCTCTAACGAAAACAGCCTCAAGTCCTTCAACCTTTCCTCATAAGACCTTCCCTCCATACCAGGCAACATCCTAGTAAATCTCTTTTAAACGCTTTTCAAAGCTTCCACATCCTTCCTATAATGCGGTGACCAGAACTGTACGCAATATTCCAAGTGCGGCCACGCCAGGGTTTTGTGCAGCTGCAGCATGACCTCATGGCTCCAAAACTCAATTCCTCTACCAATAAAAGCTAACACACTATATGCCTTCTTAACAACCCGATCAACCTGGGTGGCGACTTGCAGGATCTATGTACATCAACACCGAGATCACTCTGCTCATCTACACTACCAAGAATCTTACCATTAGCCCAGTACTCTGTTTTCCTGTTACTCCTTCCAAAGTTAATCACCTCACATTTTTCCGCATTAAACTCCATTTGCCACCTCTCAGCCCAGCTCTGCAGCTTATCTATGACCCTCTGTAACCTACAACATCCTTCGGCACTACCACAACTCCATGGACCTTAGTGTCATCTGCAAATTTACTAACCCATCCTTCTACGCCCTCATCTAGGTCATTTATAAAAATGACAAACAGCAGTGACCCCAAAAACGATCCTTGCAGTACCCCTCTAGTTACTAAACTCCAAGATGAACATTTCCCATTAACCACCACCCTCTGTCTTCTTTCAGCTAGCCAATTTCTGATCCAAACCGTCAATTCACCCTCAATCCCATGCCTCCGTATTTTGTGCAATAGCCTACCATGGGGCACCTTATCTACTCCTTACTGATATCCACATACACCACTTTACCCTCATCCACTTGTTTGGTCACCTTCTCAAAGAACTCAATAAGGTTTGTGAGGCACAACCTACCCTTCACAAAACCATGTAGACTATCCCTAATGAACCTATTCCTTTCTTATAACCTTTCCAAAGCTTCCACACCCTCTTTATATTAATAATGGTGTGTTGTTCAAGAAACATCTTTGCAGTCCGAAAGCCAAATTGTGGTCTTAGTGACATTGAAGAATTCATATATTTTAGATTTAGAGTTAGATTCTGTTCACCGAGCTGGGAATTAGTGTTGCAGACGTTTTGTCCCCTGTCTAGGTGACATCCTCAGTGCTTGGGAGCCTCCTGTGAAGCGCTTCTGTGATGTTTCCTCCGGCATTTATAGTGATTTGTATCTGCCGCTTCCGGTTGTCAGTTCCAGCTGTCTGCTGCAGTGGCCGGTATATTGGATCCAGGTCGATGTGTTTGTTGATGAGTGCCATGCCTCTAGGAATTCGCCTGGCTGTTCTCTGTTTGGCTTGTCCTATAATAATAGTGTTGCGGCAGAGACAAATCGCTATAAATGCTGGAGGAAACATCACAGAAGCGCTTTACAGAAGGCTCCCAAGCACTGAGGATGTCACCTAGACAGGGGACGAAACGTCTGCAACACAAATTCCCAGCTCGGCGAACAGAACCACAACAACGAGCAGCCGAGCTACAAATCTTCTCACAAACTTTGAGTTTAGATTTAGACTTTATTGTCACGTATATTCAAGTGCAAAAGTGCAGGATTACTGTGAAAAGTGTATAATGTCACTGCACATGCATCATCTTATGTTCAAGTACCTAAGTACAAAGACTTAAGAACAAGGTTGAAAGAAACAAGGAACAAAGTTAAAAGTTAAACATTACAGTCACTCTTAATATAAATCAGAAAAATAAATAAAGCTAAAAGTTTATCCGTTATAAACTTTCTAATGTGCTTAGTCATGCTGGGGCCGTATTTCTTAGTGAGTTCAATCTCTTACCCTTTGGCTCACTTTCCCTGCACAGGCCATTGCAAAAGTCCCACTTTGGGGCTGAGTAATCAGGTTATAAACATGCAAAACTGTAACAACTGTGTAGTCATAAACAAGTTCAGCAGGTAATAGAGAAATGTTGAATAGATGATCATAAGAAGAGTAAAATTGGATTTAAATTATCTTAAAATCACAAGCAAATACGTTATTACTTCATTCCAGGTACTGAGGTACACAAACACTTCACCACCAATGTAATTCTCTGAGGACCTGGGCCATGTATGGGATGGGGCTACATCACTAACATTCCCCATCCAGCATTTGAATATAATTGACCTTCTGAGTTGCTCAGATTGTTCTGGGTGTGGTGGGATTCTGAAAAGGAGTAGACTGTGCAAGGGATTTTCCAAGCTGAGTATAATTGTTAACTCAGACAGAAATTGCTGGAGAAACTTAGCAGGTCTGACAGCATGTGTGGAGGGAAGGTAAAGTTAACATTTCAGAATCAGTGACCCTTATTAACTCCTGTTGTTTGCAGCATTTTGAACTTTGTGGCTTGAACAATGCAGTTGTACATTTGGGTCAGGAGGTCAAAAAATCAGTCTCAGTGAACTTTCCTGGATTGTGGACAGTTCGTGTGTCCGAGAAGTGTCAGATGTAGATATAGCTAATGTAAATGGGTAACGGTTCATGTAAGGCAATTTCATGAGGGATCTGACCATTAAAAATTGGTTATTTGCTTTTAGTATACTGTCCTCTTGACCATCTCACTTCAAGTCAGCTTGAACGTGTATTCCCAAAATGTTCAAAATATTTATCTTGTCACAATATAATTGCTTAACTTTATGTAAAGGGACTCACACTCATGGCTGTTATATGTCTGTTCATATGGGATTACTTTGTATTTAGTAGTGTTTAGTGTTTAACCTCCAACCTTCCCTTTTCTTTTGAAGCTATGAATATCTCATCACTTTTCCTCTCTGTGCCCCAGAAGGGTTTGGAGGTACCAGGTTATTCTCGGGTTTATCAAGCCTGGACAGGGACATTTCAACGTTTCGGGCATTAGCCCTTCTTCAGGAATGAGGAAAGTTTGTCCAGCAGGCTAAGATAAAAGATAGGGAGGAGGGACTTGGGGGAGGGGAGTCCCTCCTCCCTATCTTTTATCTTAGCCTGCTGGACAAACTTTCCTCATTCCTGAAGAAGGGCTAATGCCCAAAACGTCGATTCTCCTGTTCCCTAGATGCTGCCTGACCTGCTGCGCTTTTCCAGCAACACATTTCCATCTCTGATCTCCAGCATCTGCAGACCTCATTTTCTCTTCAGGGACATTTCAAGGCTGAGAAGGGATGCAAAGGTTAAACAGCACCTATACCTCAATCGCGTTAAAAGAGTTTTATGAATGTAAAGCCACTGTATGTTTCACATGACCAATTTCATTTTCTCTTTAAGGATGAAGGCAATTATAGAAGGATGGTGTGGGAGAAAAATTTGAAACAAATTCAGCTTCATAATCTCGAGCACTCGATGGGGAAGCACACGTACCAGCTGGGGATGAATCACTTTGGAGATCTTGTGAGTACAAATGCGATTGTTGTGTGTCACAGTAAGTAGTTTGGCTTCTCTGATAGAGTCCAGCATTGGTGGATGTGAGACATTAATCCTTAACCTATACTGCATATTGGGGGAATTAGTAGGGGCAGTGCACTTGACCTCCATGTCCCCCAGAATGCTTCTCACTACCCAGTGTTGAACAGGTACCCTCAGGTGAGTGGTCAGCTCTGTCACAGGCCAGCTGCAAGGTTGATATGGAGACAGTCCTGCTGCTGATATTGACGCGAGACCCGCTCAATTTTCATACTGGAGCCTTGTTTGACTTTCAGAGGCCAAATTCTGGAGTTATTAGAGTTGCTGACGGGGAGCTCAGTGTTTGAGAGGTTAGGAAATATACCGCAGGCTTGCTGCAGCCCTTTAAAAGTGGCAGCATTTGGGGTGAGGGAGTGGCAGGGAAGATTTTAGCAGCACCCATAGTCGCAAGGTGTAAATTTTGGAAACCTTTTAAGGCTCAAAACACTCGAGGGACTGAAAAAGGAGCGAGGGTCACTCCTGCCCCTGGTATTAACTGACTGTAGTTAAAGAGCCTTTTAAGTATAATTTGTGCTTCCTGATCATTCCCACTCTTTAGTTGGTCATGGTGGCATTAAGAAACTGTTGACTCTGACTTGTCATTTCTGAGCTGGAAGTATGACCTCTCCAAATCACGATCTGCCCAAAGATCAGATTAGCTAGACCTTCAGCAGTAAACCAGATTGGTTCGCTGGATTTCTCTCCCAGTACAGTCATGTTAATGTTTAAAACAGATGAAAATCGTTCCCCATATGTCAAGCTTGCCCATGACACTTGAACTGTCTGATAATTTCGACTCAAAAGGTTTCTGAAAAGATCCACCCTCCAACCATTCCTTAGCTCCAACCTTCCCTTTCCTTTTGAAGCTATGAATATCTCATCATTTTCCCTCTCCGTGCCCCAAAAGGGTTTGGAGGTACCAGGTTATTCCCGGGTTTACCAAGCCTGGACAGGGACATTTCAAGGCCGGGTTCTGGCTCCTGATTCCCATTGAGAAGTTCCCAGTGAAGGAATAGCAGGGTTGGTCCCTGTTGTGGTGCCAACCTGGTTAAATAACCTGCTCACTTGAGGCTTACCCTTAAAGAATGGCTTCTCAGAAATAGGCAAAATGTGAATGGAAATATGAGAAGAAAAGTGGGGAAAACCCAGAGCTGGGAAAAATTCCAGTCTCATTACTCACACCAACCTATTGTAATTGTGCATGGAGGAAATAATTGAGATATTAAGAGGGCAATGCTGGTTAACTGGTTCTGGGTTGTATTTGGCCGAAGTTCAAGTTCCATTCTACAATGGCCAATATTTCCAGCTGTATACTTGACCAATTGCAAGGTGTTTATGACTGTAACATTACAGAGAGCTGTTGTGCCTGAAATTAGCTGCTTTGTGAGGCTAAGGATGTTTTTTTTGATGATGATTCTAACTAAATGACTCGATCACAGACAACTGATGAATTCCAACAATTCATGGATCAAGTCCACCGGCTTGAAATGATGAACTCAACCAGGAAAGACCATGCTTCAGCTGGGCCCAAACCATTCCGCCTTCCTCAGAGCATTGACTGGAGGGCCAAGGGTTATGTTACTCCAGTGAAAAACCAGGTAATGTGGCGAGAGTGCTAGCTAAACTCATAATCTCATTTTACGACAGTGGTCCAGAACGCCACAAATCCTCCAATTTGACAGGCGAAATTAATCTCATAATGCAAGGCCAGATTTTTTACTCCCCATGTGAATAAGTCTGGATTGGTGCCAAAAATCAAATGGTCTGGTCCAGACTCAGTGTTAGGCTCCTGGTGATTTTATTATTTGGAGAAGCACTAGATAGTGGAGCAGTGAATGAGAAAGTTCAAGTCACCGATCATTGTTGCTCGAGACCTGAAGGACCAGGCTAGGGTAGTCAGGTAAGTAGTTAGGAAGGATGTTGGACTCCTTGTGCAATCACACTGCAGTCAAGAGTGGAAATACAAAGAGACCAAGTTTCCTTCTGAGGCCCAGAGGAATAGATAAGCAGTTTTAAAACCAGGACTTTAAACCTTAAGAACCTACAATTGTGCAATAATTTCCATCTTTCTGCTGGATGAGCACTACACCCATGCTAATGTCTTGTACAGGGAGATTTGCTTCATGCTCATATCAATGTCAGATTGATGTGTTAGCCAGACTAAACCTCTGGGGTACACATGATTTGTCAGATAGTAAGGCCTCAGGTCACTTGATTTAGCCCTGTGGAGAACTGCCTGATATGTGCATAATGCCTGATGTGTGTGCCATATTTGATAAATGCACGGTGCCTGATATGTGTACAGTAACTAAAAACAGAAACTGCTGGAAAAGCTCAGCAGGTCTGGCAGAATGTGTGGAGAGAAATCAGAGTTAGCGTTTTGAGTTGAGTGAATCAACATGTGTGTACAGTAGGTGTATTGTAAGTGGTTCAGCACCTATCTGGTTTCAGTTCAGATATTCAGAACATGGAGAATCCGGAGAAAGTGAGGACTGCAGATGCTGGAGATCTGAGTTGAGTGTGGTGCTGGAAAAGCACAGCAGGTCAGGTAGCAAGCGAGGAGCAGGTGAATTAATGTTTTGGGCATAACTCCTTCATCATTTGGAGAATCAGGGATATGGTTATTTTACAATTCTCTCTGAATTGGGTCTCCCAAGATCATTTGAAACTATTTCATTGATGTGCAGTAAGACATTCATCAGTATTTCATTGAAAACGGCTCATTGTAGAGTCGTCAATGTAGCATTATCTCTGACACGCCATTACAGGGTGTTCTGCTAAAATGCGACAGTTACATTCCTCTGCAACCTCACAATATAGAAAATCACGCTACGGAAAACTGCTATAGAAAATCATGCGATGGAAAACCGCTATAGAATATCATGCTATGGAAAACCACAATAGAAAATTGTGCTATGGAAAACCACTATAGAAAATCATGCTATGAAAAACCGCTGGAGAAAATCGCACTACAGAAAATTTGCGCTGTAGAAGATCACTATACTCATTCAGTAGAAAGTTTGCCTTATCCAAACAACATCTACAATTCGTCAATCGCATTAGAGCCAAGTGAGCGGCACGGTGGCATAGTGGTTAGCACTGCTGCACTCACACCGCCAGAGACCCGGGTTCAATTCCTGTCTCAGGCGACCGACTGTATGGAGTTTGCACATTCTCCCCGTGTCTGCATGGGTTTCCTCCGGGTGCTCCGGTTTCCTCCAAAAATGTGTGGGTTAGGTGAATTTGCCATGTTAAATTGTCTGTAGTGTTAGGTGAAGGGGTAAATGTGGGGGAGTGGGTCTGGGTGGGTTGTGCTTCGGCGGGTCGGTGTGGACTTGTTGGGCCGAAGGGCCTGTTTCCACACTGTAAGTAATGTAATTCGTGCTCACGAATTGTGTGTTATAGCAGAACGATCTGTAGTCCCAGAGGAGAATCAATGTAATGCAGATTGGGAGATTAAGGATGTTTAATTAATTTTCATTGTCAATGCTGGACCTCTAATATGCTCTGACCTTAATGCTCTTTCTAAACTTACAGTATTACAGTATGTTTACTGTGTCACTCTGAAGCTATAAAATAACTGAAAGTTTCACTTGAGGTGTTGCCATTAGTACTGTATTAACAAGAATTGTTATCATTGCTTTCAGCATGCCTGTGGCTCCTGCTGGGCTTTCAGTGCAGTTGGTGCCCTTGAAGGACAGACATTCAAGAAGATAGGAAAACTCATCTCTTTGAGTGAACAGAACTTGGTCGATTGCTCCAATGCGGAGGGTAACCATGGATGCAAAGGCGGGCTGATGGAATTTGCCTTCAACTATGTTCAGTCTAATGGTGGGATTGACACAGAGGATTATTACCCATACACTGCACAGGTACGGTTTTATTCTCCAAATGTTCTCCCATTGCTTTCCTCCTTTTCTGAGTGTATTATTTTGTGCTGGCGATCCATAATCGCCAGCTCTTCAGCAGGACATCATACAAACATATCTGTTATTCACCAGTGAGTCTCAGTATTGGGCCCATTCAGAGTGGCATCATGAGAGTAAAGTTTGCTACTGTCTCCACTCAACTCCACACATAAACTTTTCATCAGGTAGGAGTTAGAGCAAGATGTCCAGCTGATTTATTTCAGAGACACTGAGGGCAGTTGCATCACTTCCTATCACTTTGCCAATGGCGATCAGTCAATCCTGGTAGACTTCCCAACACTTTATAAAAGAAGAGATCAGATGTTAACCTTTACAAAATATCACCAGTATCTGTAGATGTCTCTTTATACTCACTGAGTGAATCAAATTGACTGAAGAAACATCCTTCAGGGGCATTGTAAGGAAAACCAAGCATTTTAATGAAACTTATCAAATTAAGTATGTGTGCAAGATGGTTAACAAGCAATAATCCTCCTTAATTGGTAACTTGCCACTATCACCTGAGAACCTTGCTGTGCTACTTGTCAAGAACAGAGCTAGGAGCAGGAGTGGGCCGTCTGGCTCTTTGAGCCTGCTCTGCCATTCAATAAGATCATGCCTGATCTTTTCATGGACTCAGATCCACTTACTTGTGCTCTCATTGTATCCCTTCATTTCTTTATTGTTCAAAAAACAATCTTTTACTGAAGTGGAATCACCTACCACCCTGGGCAAGGAATTCCACAGATTTACAACCCTCTGGGTGAAGAAGTTCCTTCTCAATTCAGTCCTAAATCTGCTCCCCCTAATCTTGAGGCTGAGCCCTCTTGTCCTAGTTTCACCTGCCAGTGGAAACATCCTCTCTACTTCTATCTTATCTATTCCCTTCATAATTTTAAACGTTTCTATAAGATCCCCCCATTCTTCTGAAATCTAAAGAATATAATCCCAGTCTATATAGTCTCTCCTTATAAAGCAACCCCCTCAACTCCGGAATCAACCCAGTGAACCTCCTCTCAAAAGCTTAAAAGATCTAGAGAACAGCTGTTATTGTCAAGATAGACCTCATCAGCCCTCTAGTGTAATTCTGCCACACAACTCACCATAGGCCTGTAAGATTCGGCCAATCATTTTTACTGATCTGAATAGATCAGGAAGGATCAGGTATAATAGTTCTGAATGCAGGTTGTTCATTGCCTTATCTTAAATATATTCTCCCGGCAATTGACCCCTCAACTAAGGAGGGAGGTTTATTTTGACAGCCCGAATGATGCCACTCACAATGTTGTAGGCCTCAATCAGGTCTACGCTCAGAGTTCTATGCTCCAAGGAAAGCAGCCCTAGCCTATTTAGTCTATGTAGCTGGAACATGCAAAATGCTGCAATCTAAGCCCTTAAATAATGCTGGTCAATTTAATGGATAGATATTTTTCATCAACCTGCTCAGATACGTTACAACACACCTCAGAGAAGGTGGGATTTGAACACAGATCATCTAACCTAGAGGTTGGGAACACCATCACTGTACCACAAGAGCCCTCTAGGATAGGACCTGATGATTAATCATTAACTTGATGAGAGATTATTGAGTACAGGAGTTGGGAGGTCATATTGCGGCTGTACAGGACATTGGTTAGGCCACTTTTGGAATATTGTGTGAAATTCTGGTCTCCTTCCTATTGGAAAGATGTTGTGAAACTTGAAAGGGTTCAGAAAAGATTCACAAGGATGCTGCCAGGGTTTTCAGATGGCATCTAATTGGGACATGTGAACCTTTACACCTACCTGTTAAAAAACTTCCCATGTCCAAAGTACATTTCCCCAAGGGTTCACAAACTGCTCAACCATACAGGATTCACAAAGCTTTTAAGAATCCACCCACCTCCAGGGAAAATAACAAGGGAAAGTAGAATTTGGAGCAAGCATTGAAGCAGCAAACCTGATATCACTTTAAGAACATAAGAACTAGGAGCAGGAGTAGGCCGCCTGGCCCTTAGAGCCTGCTCCGCCATTCAATAAGAAGCACTTTGATTGCTTGCTGAGTTACAATCTGCTGTATTTCCCGACCTGCGGGGAATCATGGGCAAGGTGAATCGGAGAGTGACTATGAGATTGCAGCCCCAGACACCTCCTACATGTGCTGAGCTCAAACTCAGGAGATAAAAATTCAGCTGTCGAACTCCGTGGCAAATTTTGTGACTGTGCTCAAAAGGATAATTTTGTCAGGAAAAATAAGAGCATAATAAAATATTCTTCACAGAAATATTTTGAAGAAATGATGTGGATGTGAGCATAAGAGGTATAGTTAGTATGTTTGCAGAAGATGCCAAAATTGGGGGTGTAGTGGACAGCAAAGAAGGTTACCTCAGATTACAATGGGATCTTGATCAGATGAGCTAATGGAGGCTGAGGAGTGGCAGATGGAGTTTAATTTAGATAAATGTGAGGTGCTGCATTTTGGGAAAGGAAATCTTAGCAGGACTTATACACTTAATGGTAAGGTCCTAGGGAGTGTTGCTGAACAAAGAGACTTTGGAGTGCAGGTTCATAGCTCCTTGAAAGTAGAGTCGCAGGTAGATGGTTTAGTGAAGAAGGTGTTTGGTATGCTTTCCTTTATTGGCCAGAGTATTGAGTACAGGAGTTGGGACGTACAGGACTTTGGTTAGGCCACGTTTGGAATCTGCGTGTAATTCTGGTCTCCTTCCTACCTGAAGGATGTTGTGAAAGTTGAAAGGGGTCAGAAACGATTTACAAGGATGTTGCCAGGGTTGGAGGTTTTGAGCTACAGGGAGAGGTTGAACAGGCTGGGTCTGTTTTCCCTGGAGCATTGGAGGCTGAGGGGTGACCTTATAGAGATTTATAAAATCATGAGGAGCATGGATAGGGTAAATAGACAAAGTAATTTCCCTGAGTTGGGGGAGTGCAAAACTTGAGGGCATAGGTTTAGGGTGAGAGGGGAAAGATATAAAAGGGACCTAAGGGGCAACAGTTTCATGCAGAGGGTGGCGTGTGTATGGAATGAGCTGCCAGAGGAAGTGGTGGAGGCTGGTACAATCCCAGCATTTAAAAGGCATCTGGATGGGTATATGAATAGGAAGGGTTTGGAGGGATATGGGCCAGGTACTGTCAGGTGGAACTAGATTGGGTTGGGATATCTGGTTAGCATGGACAAGTTGGACCGAAGAGTCTGTTTCTGTGCTGTACATCTCGATGACTCTATGACTCTGAATAGTCTGATTTCTTAATTACACTTACTGATGATGGGCTCAAGCCACCAACTCTTCTGTAAGGGTGATTTCACATCTGCAACAGGCTGCAAGCTCTTTTAAACAGCACAGAAGTGAAGTCAACACCTAATATAGCATTAGGCTAAAGCACCGATAATAAAGAAAGAGGTTAAGAATGACATCCATAACACACTTTCCAGAATGTCTGGATTTCCCAGCACACTTCACAAGTTAAGTTTTTTTTTGAAGTCTTTGTCTTTACTTTCAAACATTTTTAAACACAATTTTTTCACCTCCGTGTATCCTCGGCCTGTTGAAATGTAATTTTTCTATGATCTGTGGTATTTTCTAATTAATCAGCATTGATATTCCTTATTGCATTGGGAGTAAAGGCTTTCTTCACAACTGCACATTGAAGGCTAGTGAGGAGGATCCCTGCATAACAGAATCCCCTTCTCACTCACTTTCTCTCTTTTTATTTACTTGAGATTAATATTGGACATATCCACAATGTCATATCCATCTATATGGTTCAGTGTGCTGCACCCAGATAGTTTCTGAACTCAAATGCAATCCACAATCTCTTTTGCTCATTAGTAGTGCACTTCAGTCTCACTTTTGGACTTTCAACATGCTCAATAATTCAAAAACGTTCACTTTTTGTTAATCATTCACAGCAGAAAGGCATCGCTGGCTAGGCCAGTGTTTATTGCCTATCTCTAATTGCCAGAGGGCAGTTAAGAATCAACCACAGGCAAAGCAGTTTCCTTCCCTAAAAGACGTTCATGCACAAGATGGGTTTTTCCAACAATTGACAACAGTTTCATGGTCATCATTAGATGCATAATTCCAAATTGCTTTTATTGAATTCAAATTCCACCAACTGCCATAGCAGGACTTGAACCCAGTCACCCCAGAACGCTACCTGGGGCTCTGAATTAACAATCCATTAAAAATACCACTAGACCATCATCTCCCCAGTCCCCTCATGCTATCGGAACTGATTGAAGTTTAGAATTCCACACAAAATGTGTCTATCTCTCATTTATAGCCTTTGTAAGAAAAATAGTTAAATTATAGATAATAAATTTTACACCTGTTTTAAATTGAAGTGGAAGTTTTACCAGTTCAAATTTTGACTGGACTTTAGCTTTGAGTCTGAGTGATGGAAATGTAACAGGTCTTCCATTGCTATATTCATAAGGACTGGCTGCATAAGCATGGCTTTTATTCCTTTGGGTGTAGAAGGTTGAAGGTGATCTAATCAAAGTAGGCTTTTTCCCAGAGTGGAAAGGTCAGCTACAAGAGAGCACATGCTCAAGGTGAGGTGCAGGGGTGGTGTGGTGTAAAATTATGTCCCAACACATGTGTGAATCATAATGTAACACATGTATTGGGCCAAGCAGTGGAATGTGGTGAAAGGGTTAAAATTATGTCCCAATACATGTGTGAATCTAACCGGAATGGAGGTGTTGCTTAGTCCCGTGTGAATCTTATTACACACCTCCCCGTGTGAATCTTCTTATCTGTATGTAACCAGAATGGAATGTGTTTTTTAGCCTTGCTCTGCTGTTCACATGAATGTTTATATCTGGAAAAGAGTATATCAGCTGGAAAAGTCTCCAGTTCGGTGAGTCTGCTCCGGGGTTACGTTTAACCGCCGAGCGTGGGTTGTTGGCAACCGCTCTACGAGAACTGACGGCTCCCAGTTCCGGTAACATGTAGAGTGAGTATAAGCCAGACCCGTTGGTTGTGGCGACGCTGCGGGGAATAAAATGCTCATATTCTAGCAGACTCGCCTCTTGGTCGTTTGTTCTGTGTCAGACTACTCTCCTACGAACCTGACCTTGAGAATTTTTTTAAAACATTTGGCGCTGCGAGCAGGGTCAATCGCAATTGAGGAGAGATTTTGATACAGAACAATGTTTTGGAAAAAGACTAAGAAACCAGAAGAACAAACTGTGGAGGTCCCGACCGTCCCGGGATGGCATGGATGTGGGCATGTACGTGGCAGTTTGTTTAAGAAATGGTGGGGGGCGACCGGAGGAACCCCAGGGTCGCTGCTGTCCACCCTTGAGAGGATCCCAGTCCTGCCGAAGAACCCCTTGCCTGGGGTACAGCGGAGGATGTGGGCATGTCCAAAAAGCTGAAGCGGAGTTAACAGAATTGAATGGGATTGAACTGAACTGAACTGAGTGGAACTGAACTGAATTGAACTGAAGTGAATCAAATTGAACGGAACAAAATGGAACTGAGCTAAATTGAATTGAAATGGACGGAACTGAATTGAACACAATTGAATTGAACTGAACAGACCTGAACTGAGCTGAATTGAACTACACTGAATTGACTGAACTGAAATTAACTGAAACGAATTGAACTGAATTAAGCATAATGTAACACATGTATTGGGCCAAGCAGTGGAATGTGGTGTAAAATTATGTCCCAACACATGTGTGAATCATAATGTAACACATGTATTGGGCCAAGCAGTGGAATGTGGTGAAAGGGTTAAAATTATGTCCCAATACATGTGTGAATCTAACCGGAATGGAGGTGTTGCTTAGTCCCGTGTGAATCTTATTACACACCTCCCCGTGTGAATCTTCTTATCTGTATGTAACCAGAATGGAATGTGTTTTTTAGCCTTGCTCTGCTGTTCACATGAATGTTTATATCTGGAAAAGAGTATATCAGCTGGAAAAGTCTCCAGTTCGGTGAGTCTGCTCCGGGGTTACGTTTAACCGCCGAGCGTGGGTTGTTGGCAACCGCTCTACGAGAACTGACGGCTCCCAGTTCCGGTAACATGTAGAGTGAGTATAAGCCAGACCCGTTGGTTGTGGCGACGCTGCGGGGAATAAAATGCTCATATTCTAGCAGACTCGCCTCTTGGTCGTTTGTTCTGTGTCAGACTACTCTCCTACGAACCTGACCTTGAGAATTTTTTAAAACAGGTGGGGGTGGAGTATGGGGGAGAAGTGCAGGGAAAACTTTTCACCCAGAGGGTGGTGGCTGCCTGTGGAGATGGTGGAAGCAGGCATGTTAGAATCATGACTGATAGTTTGGGATTAGGTTTACAATGAGGATTTGGCTTTTGTATATGGTTAAATGTTGTTCCTATCATTTTTTTTCTGCTACAGGAAGGCACCTGTAAATATAATCCCAATTACAGTCCAACCACTTGCCATGGCTACAGGTTTGTAGCCAGAAGTAATGAAACTGCGCTAGCTGAAGCAGTGGCCACTGTTGGACCAATATCAGTCGCTATTGATGCAAAACAACCATCATTTCAATTTTACAGATCAGGTAAAAAATGTAACTTGGTCTTTGATACTTCATGTTTGTCTAGTTCATACATCATGACAATGGGTAGGTGCCTGGCAACATACAGGCTGCTTAGTTCAAAAATCTAGGCCACATCCTGAAGCTTGAGTGATTTCTAATAGTCATGTAAACTCTGGTCTGTTAGATTATCAAGAAATCGCACTCACCTCTAATGCATGAAGAGTTTTACTCATTTAATAGGAAGAGTAATAGGTCATTCAGTCTTGCCTCTGTCATTGTATTAGATAGTGGCTGATCTATACCTGGACTCAATTTACCTACCATTATAATATGTCCCTTGATATCCACACTGAACAAAACTAGCAATCTCAAACTTGAAAATTTCTACTGAGCCAGCATTCACAGTCAAGTTTTGTAGAAAATATCAGATTTTCACAGCCCTTTGAAGTTTCCTGCTGATTTTACTCCTAAATGGTGGAATGGTGGCTCAGTGGTTAGCACTGCCGCCTCACAACACCAGGGACCTGGGTTTGATTCCTGTCTCGGGCAACTGTCTGTGTGGAGTTTGCACCTTCACCCCGTGTCTGCATGGGTTTCCTCCGGGTGCTCCAGCTTCCTCCCACTGTCCAAAGATAGGCAGGTAGGTGAATTGGCTCTCAGAAATGCAGGGTTACAGGGATAGGATGGGATGCTCTTCAGAGGGTTGGCGTGGACTCGATGGGCCGAATGGCTTGCTTCTTCACTGTAGGAGTTCTTTCATATGATTCTATGACAATGTTATAAAATGTTTAAAAATGGGTAGCACAGTGGCTCAGTGATTAGCCCTGCTGCCTCACAGTGCCAGGGACCCGGGTTCAATTCCTGCCTCGGGTAACTGTGTGGAGTTTGCACATTCTCCCCGTGTCTGCTAGGGTTTCCTCCGGGTGCTCTGGTTTCCTCCCAGAATCCAAAGATGTGCAGGTCAGGTGGATTGGCCATGCTAAATTGCCCTTAATGTTAGGTGAATTAGAGCCGGAGATGTGTTGCTGGAAAAGCGCAGCAGGTCAGGCAGCATCCAGGGAACAGGAGAATCGACGTTTCGGGCATAAGCCCTTCTTCAGGAGGGCTCATTCTTGAAGAAGGGCTCATGCCCGAAATGTCGATTCTCCTGCTCCTTGGGTGAATACATGAGGGCCTGGATCAGATCTCTGGGCAGCACCATTCCCTTTTTCTATTAATCAAAGCTCATTCCTTTTAACCCTATTTTCTGTGTTGTAATCAATTATAAGCCATATCACTACTCCACCTTTAATTCCATGTTTTTTTCATTTTTGCTATAAATTTTGGAACATTTGTGAGAATGGTTTCAATGATGAATAATTTTAGATAGAACGACAGATTGGAGAAATTGAGGAGTCTGAGAGGTAAAACTTGTTTGAAGTATTCAAAATCATGAGAGTTGTGGACAGGAGTAAGGAGGGAGAAGTTTTCCCCACTTTGTATGAAAGGCTGGAGAGTGAGAGTGGAATGATTTCAGGTAGTTAGTGGAAGAAGCAAAAGAGATATGAGGGAAAGCTTTTTCACACAGCAAGTGGTTTGAATACTCTCCCTGGGAGTGTGGTGAAGCCGGGTTCAATGGAGATGCCTGAAAGGGAATTTAATGGTTATGCAAAAAAAACAGGAGCAAGGTTACAAGGAGAAAGCTGGAGAGTGGCTCTAATTTAGAAGGTTGACACTGTGGCCTCCTTTTTCACTGTATCAATTCTGTGATTCAGTGAAACCTTACCAAATGTGTCCTGAAAGCCCACATAGATAATATCTCAACGTCCAGTGACCCCCCACTGCAAATTTTCAAAAGTGCTAATTATTTTTTAAATGTTATATATTTTTTGACCCATAAAATCACTTATAGACAGTCACTGGAGGTTAAAGGTTACTGCTAATAGAGTCATAGAGTCATTGTCACAGCTCGGAAATGCACCCTTCGGTCCAACCAGTCCATACCCAACATAATCCTCAACAAAAACTAGTCCCACCTGCCTGCTCCTGGTCCATATCCCTTCAAACGGTTTCTATTCATGAACTTATCCAAATGTCTTTTAAATGTTGTAATCATACCCACATCTATCACTTCCGCAGGAGGTTCAGACTCAATGTACACAGGAACAAATTTATTACTTTATCTGGTGTGATAAACCATGTAAACGCAGTGGCGCCAAGAGTAGGTCAGAGGCTAGGATTACTGTGACGAGAAATTACCTTCTGACTCCCCAAAGCCTGTCCACCATCTACAAGGCACAAGTCAGGAGTGTGATGGAATACGCCCCATTTGCCCTGGATGGGGGCAGCCCGAACAACACTCAAGAAGCTTGACACCATCCAGGACAGAGCAGCTCCTGCTTGATTGTCACCACATCCACAAGCATTCACTCCCTCCACCGCTGATGTTCAGTAGCAGCAGTGTGTACTGTCTACAAGATGCACTCTAGGAATTCACCAAAGATCCTCAGACAGCACCTTCCAAACCCACGACCACTTCCATCTAGGACAAGGGTAGCAGATATATGGGAACTCCACCACCTGCGTGTTCCCCTCCAAAAGTCACTCACAATCCTCACTTGGAAATATATCGCTGTTCGTTCGCTGTCACTGGGTCAAATCCTGGAATTCCCTTCCTAAGGGTATTGTGGGTCAACCCACAGCAGGTGGACTGCAGCAGTTCAAGAAGGCAGCTCAACGCCACCTCCTCAAGGGCAACTAGAGGCAGGCAATAAATGCTGGCCCAGCCTGTGGTGCCCACATCTCACAAAATGAATAAGTAAAAAAATAGTAAGGAAAATGCTTTTTCTTACTGGAATCAATTGAAAAGAACCTTTTTATACTGTCATATACACTTCCATTCAAATTCTTTCAGTAAAGATATATGCGCTTTCCATCTCAATATCTTAATGGACTAAAACTTGCACTTATATAGCACTTTTTATGGCCGCTGAATGTCTCAAAATACTTTACAATGATGTACTTTTGCAATGGACTGTTTGTTGTAATACTGGAAACACTGCAGCCAATTTGCATGCAGTAAACGCAAGTATGTTTTTGCGATGTGGATTGAGGGACAAATGTTAGACAGGCCACCAGGGATAACTGTCCTGCTATCCTTTGAAATAGAGCTCAGGGACGTTTTACGCTCACTTGAAAGGCAGATGTGGTCTTGGTTTAGCACCTTATCGAAAGCAGCATCTCTGACAGTGCTGGACTCCCTCAATAATGCATTATGAGCTTGGATTTTGTGCTTGAGCCCAGATGCCTACCTCATAGAGGTCTGAATGCCACCAGTTGTGCCACAGTTAACAACCAAATAAGCATGTTGGTCTTTTGTTTCTTTCTGTGCTTATTCTCGTCCCAATTTTTCTGGCCCGTTCTTTTATATCTTTCGTTCAAATATCTACTCTGTGGCAGGGGTCTAATCAAAGCCATCAGCAATGCTCCAGTTTGTATGGGGGCATGATTCTTGCTTGCGGAGGGGTCTCACTGATTTTTAGTCTGAGAGGGCCTGACTTCATATCCTGTACAAGTTCCAAGTTAGCAAAATTGAAGCTATTAGATTCAAAGTGTTGCTTGTACACAAGAGGAGGAGAGAGCTGTTGATTCCCAGTCTGGAGGGGTGTGTACAGTAGGGTCCCCACTGTGATTTTGCAGGTTCTGCCCTTTTTGATATATACTAATGGCATAGACATAGCTATACAGAATATAATTTTGATGTTCTCAGCTAAAGTATAAACTCAGAAATGTAGTGAACAGTGTGGAGATTAGTTGTAGACTTCAAGAGGACCTAGATAGTTTGGTGAACTGGAAAGACTCGTGGCAGATTAAATTTAACGCAGAGAAATGCAAAATTATTCATTTTGACCGGAAGAGGATAAACAATATAAACTAAATGGCACAATTTTAAAGGAACAGAGAGAACTGGGAATGTATGTATAGACGTCTGAAGGCGGCAGGATAAGGGGAGAACAAGACACACACTTGGTGTTATATTCCACCCAAATTTGTTCGGCTCCGACTGGTGTATGATGCCTGGTTCTGGGCTGACATTTAAGGAAGATGTCACATCTTTAGAAAGGAGGTAGAGGGAATTTGGAAGGATGTGATGAGGACGGAAGACTTAAAGTTACATACAAAGATGAAAGAAGCTGATGTTCTTCTTTGGAATCTAGAAGACTAAGTATAGTTTTAACAGAAACGTGAATTAATCATGAATGTTTTGATCATATACAGAAGGTGAAACAATTCCCAATATTTAAATTGATTGTCAAAAAAAACAGGGAAAAATATTCCTTATCCAATTATTCATGTTGGAATGCACTGCCCTGAGAGGATGATGGGAACAGATTGACTGCATTTGAAATGAGATATATCACCTGAAGTGCGAAAATTGATTGGCTTATGAGGAAGGAAAGGATACTGGGACTAATTGTGGGGTACCTTGTTACCTGAGTATTTCCAAGCCATAAGTAACTTCAAAGGTCACACTTATTAAACCTACACTAAGGAATGTCATGGGAATGATGAAAGCATGTGTATGACTACCCTCACACTCTTGGCTACGTTTATGTGATCCCAGAGACAATGAGGATCCATTGGGAAATCTGGCAGCTGGAATGAATGGCCAGGACATGATGTGCTCTGCTTTTGCCCTTTGCTGCTCACACCAACAGAGGTCATTTACCATGGTTTCAGGGCAAGATGAGGAGGTAATCCCCCAGAGCTACCTCAGCCAAGATGGGATTTTGTTTCTTTGCTCTTGGGATATGGGCATCACTGGCCAAGCCAGCATTTATTGTCTGTTCTTAATTAGTACATAGAACATTACAGCGCAGTACAGGCCCTTTGGCCCTTGATGTTGCGCCAACCTGTGGAACCAATCTGAAGCCCATTGATCCTACACTATTCCATTTTCATCCATATGTCTATCCATTGACCATTTAAATGCCCTTAAAGTTGGCGAGTATACCACTGTTGCAGACAGTGCATTCCATGCCCTTACTTATCTCTGAGGAAATAAACTACCTCTGACATCTGTCCTATATCTATCACCTCAATTTAAAGCTATGTTCCCTCATGCTAACCATCACCATCCAAGAAAAAAAAGTCTCACTGTCCACCCTATCCAACCCTCTGATTATCTTATATGTCTCAATTAAGTCACCTCTCAACCTTCTTCTTTTCAACGAAATCAGCCTCAAGTCCCTCAGCCTTGCCACATAAGACCTTCTCTCCATACCAGGCAACATCCTAGTAAACCCTTTCCAAAGCTTCCACATCCTTCCTTTAATGCGGTGACCACAACTGTATGCAATACTCCAAATGTGGCTACACCAGAGCTTTGTACAGCTACAGCATGACTTCGTGGCTCTGAAACTCAATTCCTCTACCAATAAAAGTTAACATACTATATGCCTTCTTAACAGCCCTATCAACCTGGACGGCAACTTTCAGGGATCTATGTACATGAATACCGAGATCTCTCTGCTCATCTAGACTATCAAGAATCTTACTGTTACCCCAATACTCCGTATTCCTGTTGTTCCTTCCAAAGTGAATCACCTCACACCTTTCCACATTAAACTCCATTTGCCACCTCTTAGCCCAGCTCTGCAGCTAATCTGTGGCCCTCTGTAACCTGCAACATCTTTCAGCACTATCCACAATTCCATGGGCCTTAGTGTCATCGGCAAATTTACTAACCATCCCTCTATGCTCTCATCTAGGTAAAGATCGTACTGTGAAACACCTTATCAAACACCTTACTGAAATCCATATACACCACATCAACTGCTTTACCCTCAACCACCTGTTTGGTCACCATCTCAAAGAACTCAATAAAGTTTGTGAGGCACGACCTACCCTTCACAAAACCATGTTGACTATCCCTAACCAACTTATTCCTCTCTAGATGATTATAAATCCTATCTGTTATAACCTATTCCAACACTTTACCCACAACCGACGTAAGGCTCACAGGTCTATAATTACCAGGGTTGTCTCTACTCCCCTTCTAGAACAAGGGGACAACATTTGCTATCCTCCAATCTTCTGGCACTATTCCTGTCGACAATTACAACATAAATATCAAAGCCAAAGGCTCTGCAATCTCCTCGCTGGCTTTCCAGAGAATCCTAGGATAAATCCCATCTGGCCCAGGGGACTTATCTATTTTCACACTTTCCAGAATTTCTAACACCTCCTCCTTGCCAACCTCAATCTCATCTAGTCTAGTAGCCTGTATCTCAGTATTCTCTTCGACAACATTGTCTTTTTCCAGTGTGAATACCGACAAAAAAAATTCAGTTAGCACTTCTTCTATCTCCTCAGACTCTGCGCACAACTTCCCACTACTACCCTTGGTTGGCCCTAATCTTACTCTAGTCATTCTTTTATTCCTGATATACCTATATTACGCTTTAGGGTTGTCCTTGATTCTACTTGCGAATGACTTCTCATGTCTCCACCTGGCTATTCTTAGCTCTCTCTTTCAGTCTTTCCTAGCCATCTTGTAACTCACAAGCACCCTAACTGAGCCTTCTTTTTCCTCTTGACAGAAGAGTCAACTTTTTTAGTAAAACACAGCTCCCTTGCTCAACCACTTCCTCCCTGCCTGACAGGTACATAGTTATCTAGGACACGCAGTAGCTGTTCCTTGAATAAGCTCCACATTTCAATTGTGCCAATCCCCTGCAGTTTTCTTCCGCATCCTATGCATCCGAAATCTTGCCTAATTGCATCATAATTGCCTTTTCTCCAGCAATAACTCTTGCCCTGTATTATATACCTATGCCTTTCCATTACTAAAGTAAACATAACTAAATTGTGGTCACTATCACCAAAGTGCCCATCTCCTTCCAAATCTAACACCTGGCCAGGTTCACTACCCAGTACCAAATCAAATGTGGCCTCGCCCCTTGTTGGCTTGTCTACATAAACCATCCTGCACACATTGGACAAAACCTGACCCATCTAAAGTACTCGAATTATAATATTTCCAGTCAAAATTTGGAAAGTTAAAGTCCCCCATAACAACTACCCTATTACTCTCACTCCTATCTTTGCTATCCTTTCCTCTATTCGGAACTATTCGGAGGCCTACAGAAAACTCCAACAGGGTGACCTCTCCTTTCCTGTTTCTAACCTCAGCCCATACTACCTCAGTAGATGGGTCCTCAAGCATCCTTTCTGCCACCGTATTACTGTCCTTGACCAACAATGCCACACCTCCCCCTCTTTTACCATCTTCTCTGTTCTTACTGAAACGTCTAAATCCCGGAACCTGCAACAACTATTCCTGTCCGTGCTGTACCCATGTCTAGTTGCCCTGGAGAAGGTAGTGGTGAGCTGCCTGTTGCAGCCCTTGGGTGAAGGTAGCCTCACATTTCTGTTAGGGAAGGAGTCACAGGACTGAAGAGAATGACCAAGATAATTCTGAGTCAGGATTGTGTGTGCTATTGACAGCATCACACTTCTTCAGCTGAGCTAACTGCCCCCGGGCATTCTTTCAAAAAGTTGGTCCAAGCATAATGGGATGATTGATCTTTTGTGCTGTTTAATCCTACGTGGGATATATGAGAATGATCGAAGAGAGATTCTAAACAAAATTGTTGAACTTAAGAATTTTTTTTAAAGAATGGCCTAGTACTGTTATAGGGGCATTTGGTTCCTTAAACAGATTAATTTGATCCATGTATTATCTTACAACTCGATATAAATTGAGAACTGTGTGTATAAGTATTTGCTGAAGTTATAGTCGCTAATGCTTACGTTGTGATATAAATGTTTATCATTATAGGTGTTTACTACGAACCAAACTGCAAAAACATTGATATCAATCATGGAGTGCTGGTAGTGGGATATGGAACTGAAAATGGTCATAACTACTGGATCGTTAAAAACAGGTACAGCTGAATCTAGCATCTAAGATACCTATCCACACAATCAACCAGATGTAGGCACTTATGCAACAATAGATAGAAATGAACACATGAGATTTCTACTTCTATGTTAATATTCTATGCTAGTAAGAATGTTTTAATAGGTAAGATTTCTACCTAACGCATAAAAGTACAAAGTCAAATTGTTATTGGGATAAAATTAAGGCCTTTTTAGAAAATGATGGGGGTAATTTCCTGCATTAGTTGTTGGAATACAGGCAGTATTGAATGCTTATTCTACTTTCAGGCTGACTTTCATTGTTTTGATGCAAGTTTATAACAGACTGATTCTCTACTATCGTCATTCCATCCCTGCTGTCATTGGAAAGACCCCTTTGTATACTTTCTGTTTCGTACTGCACTCATTCTAGGTGACCTGCAGTGAGGCTCCTGCTAAAACTGCTCTATTAACCAATTGCTGTGATCACCCTCCCATATGGGCATTGCCTAATTCTACATCCTTTGTTCTTCAATATGAATACTTTCCTCTTGTCTCATAGCCAACTGGGATTAGGAGGCATAATGTCCAATCTAAAGTGCAACATGTTGGAGCTCTGCAACATAAAGCAGAGATGAAGTCTGTGAGGCTGTGATTAGCCAAAACACACACAGCCCAGCAGCCTTGTAGAGTCTCAGTTGTTCTAAGCGTTTTTCACTCCTCTGTTAGTCAATTAGCCTGTGATAACATTATGGGGAAGGGCAGGATGTGATTGTAGTGAAGGCTAACCTCTCAGACTGGCCAGGAATTGATCCACACTCACCTGCTCAGCTTCATCTCCACAAATTACAATCCAGTTCAGCATATTTGTGACAAACCAATGTAATTGGCTTGAATTTTAATTCATCTTTAATGTTTCTGCCCACAGTTTTGGACTATGGTGGGGTGACAAAGGCTACATCAAGATGTCCAAGGACAGAGGCAACAACTGTGGAATTGCTAACTACGCAGTGTACCCTCTTGTTTAGAAAGCCGAAGAGAGTAATTTCTCTATAAAACAAAACTTCCTGCACTTTTTACAATGTTAAACATTTTTACTCGCTACAGTATGGTTATTCACTTATTACAGGCCCTGGATTATGAGGAAATTCTGGCTTCTTCCCTGAAAAGATCTCTCCAGTTTATGTGATATTATTCTGACAAAGTTAATGATTTCAATTGTGGACTCACTCAGAATGAACCTGTCGTTAAATTTGATATGAAATAAGCCCCCTCCAAGGAGTGAAGTTACCATTAAATGTACATTTCTTTGAAGAAGGCTGCAGTGAATAGACCACATTAAATTTAAGCAGTGGAAACGCCAAGCCACTATTTTCAGTATTCCTGACCATTAATCTTTCCTTTCAATTTTGTGAAGTCATTCCATACTGGAATCTAGAGTCCCCCACAATGACTTTGATAATGAATTGGGGATCTGTATATAAATAAAAAGAACCAAATTACCCTTTGTCAAATGCATTCTACATTAAGAGCTTGGCTGGGTGTGTGAGCTACTGCATTTAATTTGATAATAAACAGCATATGTGGGATTCCCTGAAATCCCTGACTAATGTAACTTTTTTCTAAACAGACTCCACCCTGTTCAATGGAAAATATTTGAGGCGACTGGCAGTAACTTAGCAGAACTCTCCCCCCAAAATGAATGTTTAAAAATGAACTCTCCTGTCGTTGGATAATCTTGTGTGGCACTGAAACATACACATAAGTGTCACAGTTGACTCCTGGTTGGGTTAATTATATTGGTTGAGGGCAGTGACAAGGAATTTCCATTGTTCTGAGCATTTCCTGACCAGGAAGCAGTTATTCAGTGATGACTCATGCTCCTGAGCTTTCTATAGATTCTCCGGAAATGTACCAAAGTTTTAAAATCAGTTGGGACAGCATTTGTTGTTTTCACTGGCATTGGCCCCACTCACCACTTGAGCATATATTCGAAGAGTAGCCTCTTGGGTGAGACATTGGAAGGAGCCTCGGGGGTCAGACTGTGAGTTGGGAGTTCAGCAGTAACTAACCTCTCGGTTAATTTTCATGCAGAACTTGCTTGATCTTGGTTTTTGAGGCAAAGCACGTCTCACTTGCGTGTGCCATGGACCCACCAGTGGGCTTTTCAAACTAATGATATCTTAGTCAGCAAGTCATAGGAGGACATTAGTATGATGTAGGAGGGAGATTCAGACTGCCTACAAGATCAAGTGAAAGCGATAGAAAGCAAATTGAATGCTGTCTACTCATTTCTACATTTTTACAAGAAAGGGTTAATCATCGAACTGATCAAGCAAAATGAAATTGATGTGCAGCCTGTAGCAGTAGCAATTGTTATGGGGGTTTAATTATGCATCATGATCTCTGTGCCTGTTTTCCATTTCCCCCACGATTTAAAAAATGATTGTACATTTCTAATAACCACCATTGTGAAATAACAAGATGAAATTCACAGTATCTGGGGAAAAGAAAGAAAAGAATTAGAATGGTTTAGAAGTAATACTGAGCTCCCTAAACAGCCAGTCGCTTTCTTGTCTTCGCAAAGCAGTTTCAAGTCAACATGATCTAGATTGATATTTTACTCGTCTTATGTCATTTTATATGGAAATGGTACCGTTTCTTACGAGTGTTCTCTGATCCATGTTTTGTAAAATAAAGACCTTCAAAAAAAACTAGTTGTTCTCAGTGTAAATGTTTAAAGTGTCTTTAATCAAGGTGATTTGATTAAAAAAAACACATTTCTCCACTCCTCTCCTGAATGTGATGTGAATTTTGCTGGTTCATTGTGCACTGAAAGCTTTCTGGTGCCTCTTCTGTGACAATCCTCTGGCTTTAAGAGGTGTATTTTGTCCATTTTTTTAATGAAGCGACATCAAGACAGAGGTAGCAATTGGTCTACTCCAAGCCAGTAAGATAAACAGCTTGCGAGGCCTTGGGTTTTTAAAAAAATTTGGAACAATAGAAGCAGCCTGAATGGGTGGAGTCAGGCTCCTGCAGAAACAGTTTACAGTTTCGCTTTCAGTAGTTGCTGGGATTTTGAACCTGGATTTGGAAGCTCTTATTCCTCTTTCTATTACAGCTAAAAGCTGGAGTTCCCTCTGTTGTGTGTGAGACAATCTGTTTCACTGAATTTGCCTTTGCCAAGAGTGTGTTTGTGGCATGTTACTATATTGGAAGAATCGTTGTTCAGTAGTTAAATAATCTATCATGCCATTAAGTTTTCCAATAGAGTTAAGTTATTCTAATTCTCCTTTCCTTTGTGTTTTAACGATAGTGTAAGAATAAAGTGCATTTAGCTTAAAGTCTGGTAGTATAACATTCTAATTATATCTGGAACACCACACCTTACACTTATCTTTAAATAAGAAAATGATAGGGCCTTGGCTATATCTTTGACATATTTGAAGTGGGTTTGGTCTGGTCCATAACACATTATTTTGGCTTGTGACAGTGGATTGTATCAAGCTCTTCATTCTGTTCTTGTTCTACACCCTGGTGTTCCTGAAAGGTGCCACTGGACAGTGGGTCAGAAATTCAGAGCTTGGTTGATTTTCACTCTCAGACCCACAGCAGCTCCATGGCACTGACCCAAGAATTGGCTCATTGAGGCTGATTGAACACAGGTCAAAGATCTTACCATAGGGTTAACTCTTGTCACACACATCACCATCAGCTTCTTGATGTTCTCTTCCACACAAACTTGCAGTTGGAATATTGGAATATTTTAGAAACATGAAGGATTTTTAAAATAAGGTTGCCTTAACTGGAACTTGGTCAACAAGAGCACTTTAGCTTCATGTAGTTCAGGCTCATCTGTGTGTGATACAGGATTCTTCTTTAGCTAACCGATCTTAGTGCTTTACAAACCAGACTTACGTTTCTTCAAGTATCCAATGCATATCAAAGGAGGAATGAAACATTAGAGCATAAGTTTTCATCTCCATTGCCTGGGTGCTAACTAGGTAGACTAGATTGTCTGTAAACCCACCACAGGAGTGGATTGTGTAAAGATTGGATATTCTGCTCTGTGGCTGCTTTGTCAGAGGTGGAGGAGGAGATATTGGTTTCAATCATCTTCTTGTGGCAGTGCTGTCCTTCTCTCCAGACTACCAACACCGCACTGTGCCGAGTGGCAACTTCTGACCAGGTTGTCAGGATCTGGTTTCGTGTTCTCCTCTGATGAACACTCTTCACCTTCTGTCTATCAGGACCTCCAGGTCTCTCTGTCAGTGTTCGAGAGAGCTAGAATCCCTTTCTTGGCCATCTCTGGAACAATCTTATTTTTAATGTTACAAGCAGAATGGCTGCTCCCTACCTACTCTATCCAGTCTGCTCATGATTTTGAAAAGCTCTACCAAATCCCCTGTCAGCCACCTTCTCTCCACGGAGATGTCAATCAGATCAGCCACAATCTTATTGAATGGCCTATCAAGTGTAAGGGGCTGAATGGCCTCAATTGACCATACTAAGTTGCACAGGTGAAAAAGGAAATGCAAATCAAAGAGGCAATGGCTCAGTGGTTAGCACTGCTGCCCCACAGCGCAAGGAACCCGGGTTCAATTCCAGATTCAGGTGACTGTCTGTGTGGAGTTTGCGCATTCTCCCCGTGTTTGTGTGGGTTTTCTCCAGGTGCTCTGGTTTCCTCCCACAATCTGAAGATGTGTAGGTTAGGTGAATTGACTTTGCTAAATTGCCCATAGTGTTCAGGGATGTGTAGATTAGGTGCTTTGGTTAGCGGAAATGGAGAGTAATACGGGGAATGGGTCTCGGTGGGATAATCTTCGGTGGGTCAGTCTGGGCTTGTTGAGCCAAATGGCCTGTTTCCCCAATGTAGGGATTCTATGATAATAGGCTTTACTTCCAGAGAGAGAGAATTGTAAAGTAAAGATGTTGTGTTAAAATAATATTCTGTGCCTGTGCACTTCCCTCCACTTCACCTGATGATAGGGCAATGCTATGAAAGCTTGTGATTTCAACTAAATCTGTTGGACTATAACCTGGTGTTGTGTGACTTCTGACTTCTGAATTTTTTACTTTGCAAAAATATACTTTATTGATAAGAAATCTTTATCTAGTACATTCATAGGTACTAAAGTAGGATCTGGAAGCTTTAGAGAGGGTGTAGAGGAGATTTACCAGGATGCTGCCTGGACTGAAGGGCATGTCTTATGAAGGAAGGTTGAGGGAGCTAGGGCTTTTCTCATTTGAGTGAAGAAAGATTAGATTAGATTACTTTACAGTGTGGAAACAGGCCCTTTGGCCCAACAAGTCCACACCGACCGCCGAAGCGCAAACCACGCATACCCCTACATTTAACACTTACCTAACACTATGGACAATTTAGCATGGCCAATTCACCTGACCTGCACATCTTTGAACTGTGGGAGGAAACCGGAGCACCCGGAGGAAACCCACGCAGACACGGGGAGAACGTGCAAACTCCACACAGTCAGTCGCCTGAGGCGGGAATTGAACCCGGGTCTCTAGCGCTGTGAGGCAGCAGTGCTAACCACCGTGCCGTCCACAAGATGAGAGGTGACTTGATAGAGATGTACAATATGATGAGAGGTATAGACAGAGTGGATAACCAGAGACATTTTCCCCAGGGCGGAAATGGCTATCACGAGGATGCATAATTTTCAGGTGATTGGAGGAAGGTTTAGGGGAGATGTCAGAGGTAGGTTCCTTACACAGAGAGTAGTGGATGTGTGGAATGCACTGCCAACGATAGAAGTAGAGTCAGATACATTAGGGACACTTAAATGACTCTTGGATAGACACACGGATGATAGTAAAATGAAGGGTATATAGGTTCATTTGATCTTAGACTAGGATAAAAGGTCGGCACAACATTGAGGGCCGAAGGTCTGTACTGTGCTGTACTGCTCTACGTTCTATGTAAAGTAGTTCTGTACAGTCTTTGTGTATCAAGAAAAACAACATTGGAATCTAACTTTCCCTGCAGTTGCAGAAACCAAAAGCATTTCCTACTCATGCAGGACACTATCTCCATACATTGGGGCAGCAGGAAGGTCTGATCCCGATTATATTTTGATTGAAAGAACTTAGTCAGTGGTCTTTCCCCACTGTGCCTTGATGGCAGCTGCCCAAGCTTCAGTGCATCCCCCAGCATGTAGTCCTGTACCTTGGAATGTGCCAGGCTACAACATTCGGTCGAAACCAACAGCTTGCTCTGGAAGACCAAGAAGTTTCGGATAGAACAAAGAGTGTCTTTCACCGAGTTGATGGTCCTCCAGGCGCAGTCAATGTTTGTCTTGGTGTGCGTCCCAGGGAACAGATCGTAGAGCACAGAGTCCTGCATCAGGGAGCTGCTCAGGACGAGTCCCGACAAAAACCACTGCATCTCTCTCCAGACTTCCTTTGCAAAGGCACATTCCATCAGGAGATGTGTGACAGTCTCTACCTCCCCACAATATTTCAGGGGCAGCATGTGTTGACACATAGAGTCCGCATATCCATAAAAGATATGATAGGCAGTGCCCTCCTCACCACCAGCTGAGTGATGTCTTGCTGCTTGTTGGAAGGTTCTGATGAGGTATTCTGCCAAATAACTTTGACAGTCTGCACAGGGGCCAATCTGACCTGTTCATCAACACTCTCCTTTTCCTGATGGTCTTGCTGACACTACATGCTGACCACTTCCTGATGGACTGGTGGTCGAAGGTGTTGCTCTTTGTAAATGTCTCTACAAAGGCCAGCTGGGATATGCAATGGTCCACCTACTTGGAGCGTTCTGCGGCAGCGAGGCCAGGCCCATCCTTCCCAAAACCGGGAACAGGTAGAACCTCAGTGACACCTGGTGTTTGGGTATTGAGGATCAGTGCACAGCTTGTTGCAGCCACACACAAAGGTAGTTATCAAAATAAGGGCGATGTTGGGTATACCCAGGTCATGGAATTTTTTAATTTCAAAATTATACTTTATTCATAAAAAAACTTTTATCTACATACTCAGTTACTACAGTAGCTCAGTTCTGTATAATGTTTACACACTAAGGAAGAAACAAACATTGGAGTTTGACTTTCCTGACAGTTCCAACAAACCCAAAGGAATTTTTTCTGTATGCAAGATAGTATTTACAGATAACTGAGGGTCCGGTAACTAAATGTATCCCCATTGTATTGTGGTTGAAAGACCCTTGGTACTGGTGTAATGGTCTTTGAAGCAGTCAGCACAGATGTTGCAGCATTATGATTCTCCTGGGAGCAGTGCAGTGAGTCCAGCTCCACTTTAAAGTCAGATTTGTCCGCTCTGAGCCACACATAGCCAGGCTCGCAGTGCCCGACCGGACCTCCCAGTCACTGCCCATTTCAATTCCCTTTCCCACTCCCTTTCCGACATGACCATCCTTGACCTCCTCCATTGTCACATGAACCAAACTGCAAATTGGAGGAACAACACCTCATCTTCCACCTGATTTGGAGATGCCGGTGTTCGACCAGGGTGTACAAAGTTAAAATTCACACAACACCAGATTATAGTCCAATAGGTTTAATTGGAAGCACTAGCTTTCGGAGTGTCGCTCCTTCATCAGGTGATAGTGGAGGGCTCAATCCTAACACACAGATTTTATTGCAAAGATTTAGTGTGATGTAACTGAAATTATACATTGAAAAATTGATTGCCTGGCTTGCTGTGTTCTTCCAGCCTCCTGCTTGTCTACCAGGGAGAGGTGCAAACATTGCAATCAATTTTTCAAGCTAGTGTGCTTCCAATTAAACCTGTTGGACTATAACCTGGTGTTGTGTGATTTTTATCTTCCGCCTGGGCAGCCTACAGCTCAGTGGACTCAACATTGAGTTCTCCAAGTTCAAATAACGCCTCTTCCCATCCCCTGACTCCCATCCCAGCCCCTCTCCCTCCCTTCTACTGCTCCCTGCCACCAATTGGATTCATTCCTCCCATTGACCAACCGGATAGTACCCTCTGCCTACCACCCTGCCTCCTCCACCCTCTTTATCTGCAGCTCCCCCCACACCCACCCCCAGAACTGAAGCAGGGTTACACCCAAAACATCGACTTCTCCACCTCCTGATGCTGCCTGGCTTGCCGTGTTCTTCCAGCCTCTTGCTGGTCTACCAGGGAGGGGTGCAAACATTGCAATCATCCAGAGGTTCATCCACAGCAGGCAGTGGGGCCACAGTTAGCTGCATTCGCGTCGCTGATACAGGGGGAGGTTTATGCAACATGCAACTCTGACCTTCACACAGACCATTTACCAGAATGCATATTCATGAGAGGGTTAATCACAGACTGACGTGAGAGTTTGGAATTTCCCTGTCACATGAGGTCGGGGAGAGGAAGTTGTTTTATTGTGTGCTGGCACAGTATTGGTCCAGTCTGGAGAATTTAAGTGGCCGCCTTGAGCTAGAGGAGACGCCGAGGGGAGAGGAAGTCGATAACAAGGTAAGTGCTAACTCTCTGCAGAACCGACAGTTGAGAGACAAGAGACAGAGACAGACTCTGACTGACGGATGGGGGAAGCTCAGTGATTTACTGCTCCGGTAACATCTCAATTAACCAAAGTTGGAACTTTGGAAAAGTCAACGTTCTCTGTATACGGTTCTGTAGTTTTTAACTGTAAATGTTTGGGAATCAATGGAGATTTCGTTTTAAGTCGATTTTTTTTCCCTACAAAGTCTTACCTTTGAGGAATTTTGGGATTTGTCCATGTTTTTAAAATTCACTCCAATTCCCAGTTAAAGTGACTACGAACATTGGGCTAAGAGCCTAAATCTTTGAGGGAATGAACTCTTGGTTTTCTTAGTTTCACAACCAGCAGACTTTACAAACTGCTGTCCAGTCGATGGGGGTAATTAGCTTCGTCACTGTTACAATGTGGTAAATGGGCACAGCAATCCAGTGAGCTGAATCTGAGCCAGGCAACAGGACAAAAGCAGAAATTGCTGGAGAAAATCAGCACGTCTCGCAGCATCTGTGGAGAGGGAAAAACAGTTAAGATATCAAGACCCTCAGTCAGATTTGAAAGTAACTGGGAAACAATGGTATTTATGTCGGTGACTTAGTGGGTTTGGAATGGGGAGTAGGCGAAGGAGTGAGTTGTATACTGTGTATATGGAGAAGGTGCCCAGGGAGAGCAGACTAAAGGCTGGCTGACAGTAAGCCAGGGAAAAAGTGACTGCTGAGTAGGTGATAAATGGGGAAATATGAGTAGTTAGAATGGATTGGTAGTGCTGGGAGCAACTTGTACAGTACAGGACCAGAGTTATGGAGCTGGAGAAAACACTGGAGGAGGATGTACCCTCTGAAATTTATTAAACTCAGTGTTGAGTCCTGAATCATTAGATTCTCTACAGTGTGGAAGCAGGCCATTCAGCCCATTGGGTCCACACTGGTTGTCTAAAGAGCATCCTGCCCAGATCCAGTCCCTGACCCTGTAACTCTGCATTTCCTGTGGCTAACCCACCTACCCTGCATATTCCTGTAAACTACGGGCAATTTAGCATGGCCAAACCACCCTGACCTGTGCATCTTTGGGCTGTGGAGGAAACTGGAACACCTGGAGGAAACCCCCACAGACATGGGGCGAACATGCAAACCCCACACAGTCACCTGAGGATGGGAATGGACCTGGGTCCCTTTCCTGTTGAAGGGCTTTTGCCTGATTTTTCTTTTTTTCCTGCTCCTCAGATGCTGCCTGATCTGTTGTGCTTTTCCAGCTCCACTCTAATCTCCAGTATCTGCAGTACCCACTTCTGCCTGGGTCCCTAGTGCTGTGAGGTAGCTGTGTAACCCCCCCTGAAGACTGTGAGGTACCTAGGGGGAAGATGAGGTGTTGTTCCTGAAGCTTGTGTTGAATCTCACTGGAGCAGGCCTGAGAGAGCAGTGTTGACTTGAGAACACTGGTCTTTTGAAGTAGCAGGCAGCTGAAAGCTTGGGGTAGTTTTTACAGATGGAGAGAGGGTGTTCTGCAAAGTAGTCACCCTGTCTGTGTATTGTCTTCCCAGTTTAGACAAGACCATACAATAAAGTGGCTATGTCCTTGTGAAACAAAAACATAAATAGCTGGAAAATCTCTGCAGGGAGAAGGTCAGGACTGCAGATGCTGGAACTCCGAGCCAAAAAGTGTGGCACTGGAAAAGCACAGCCGGTCAGGCAGCATCCGAGGAGCAGGAGAGTCGATGTTTTCGTTATTAGCTCTTCATCAGGAAACTGAGGTCTGGCACCATCTGCAGTGAGAGGTAGAGAGTTAGTGTTTCAGATCCAGTGAACTTTCTTTAGGACAATGTTCTTGTGATGTTGGTTGAAAGATAATATCAGTCAGGAGACTGTAGAGAACTTCCCTTTTTCTCTGATTTATAATGGCATGAATCAATGAAATCTGTTTGCTGGAAACCTCACCTAAAAGGTGGCAGCTCTGACAGTGCTGCACTCTCTCTGCTCACCGGTGAGTCATCCTTGATTTCTGTGACTCTGCTTCACATTGGGATCAGATGTCAGCCTGAATTTGCTGATTTTTATTTTTTCCCTCCTGGGTACTGATAGCCAAGATGTAACTGGTGGGGTTCAGTATTCTGGCCCCAACTATTTTACACGAGAAAGTGAGGACTGCAGATGCTGGAGATCAGAGCTGGAAATGTGTTGCTGGAAAAGCGCAGCAGGTCAGGCAGCATCCAGGGAACAGGAGAATCGACGTTTCGGGCATAAGCCCGATTCCTGAAGAAGGGCCAACTATTTTACAATCCCATTAATGACTTGGATGCAGGGATAGAAATGACTAAAGCCAAATTTGTAGATTGCATTTTTCCCACCCATTTTAATGTAATGAAGAAATAAGTATCTTACAAATGGATATGGATGAATAGGCCAAAATTTGGCAGACGAAGTTTAATGTGGATATTCATAATGTGAGATTATTCATTTCAGTCAGGGGAGTAGAAGGACAACCCATCATCTAAATTGAGATAAACTTCAGAGTGATTGGGTGCAGAGGGATTTGGATGTCCTAGTGCCTGACTCCTGGGAAAACTGGTTACAGCAGGTGATAAGGAAGGCAAATGGAATTTTGGCTTTCATTACTGAAGGAGTCCAAAAGTAGAGAAATGTTGCTGTGACTATACAAGGCAGTCGTGAGACTATAGCATTGTGGGTACAATTTGTTTTTTTTTGGTTCCCTTACATGAGGATCATCGAATCCCTACAGTGTGGAAACAGGCCTTCGACCCAACAAGTCCACACCAACCCTCCGAAGAGTATCTCACTCCGACTCATTCCCTGAACCTATTACTCTACATTTTACCCTTAACTTACATGTCTCTGAACACTATGGGAAATTTAGCATGGCCAATTCACCTAACCTGCACATCTTTGGATTGTGGGAGGAAACTGGAGCATCCAGAGGAAACCCACGCAGACACAGGGAGAATGTGCAAACTGCACACAGACCATTGCCGGAGGCTGGAATTGACCCCCCCCCCCCCCTTCCTGATGCTGTGAGACATCAGTGCTAACCACTAAGCCACTGGATGTAATTGCATTGGCAGTTCAAATAGGGTTCACTTTGGATAGCTGCTCCTTTAACTTTTATGTTCTCCGAGTCATAAGTGGGGCAGTAGGTCCCAGGTCTGCCTGGCACTATATGGATAGATGGAAAATTCCTTGTTCCACTCCTCCTCAGGCCCACACTTACAGTGCCTTCTCCAATACATTGATGATGGCTTTGGGGCTGCTCCCTGCTCTCTCCCAGAATTGGAAAAATTAATCCCTTTTACTTCCAATTTCCTTTTCTTTTGTCACCCTTCCCTAGTCCATCTCTGACTCTTCCTTGATTTCACTGTTCATTTGAGAATAGGCTGTTCACCAAAATCCATTACAAACCCACTGACTCCCACAGTTACCTCAACTACACATCCTCACACCCTGCTTCCTGCAAGGATTGCATTCGCCCAGTTTCTGTCTCTGTTGTACCTACCGAGCTGTCCCCAACAGTCTTTTTTTTCCACAACAGAGGAACCTGCACATTCAGGTGGACAGGGTGTTCAGTTGTGTCCAACCCATCTCCCACCCTCCGCCTTCAACCCTCCCCTTCCTTCCCAGAACAATGATAGGGTTCCTCTGTCATCATGTTCCACCCCAACGGGCTCCTCTTTCAAAATGTCGTCCCACTTTTTTTTTTTCCCCCTCCTCAGCTGAAGCAGGGACACAGTATAGTTGTACCTCCTTCGTTTTTATTCTAGGCTCTGGAAGGAGAGAGAGAGCGAGCGAGAGAGAGTCATGCTCGGCTGAACCTCTTGTTTCACAAAACTCAGAACTTAACTCTTTCCCTGCCTGGTTATACCCTATACACATCCCCAAAAGGATGATCCCCCACCAATTCTGCCACCTTCAGCAGGATACCTTCATCAAACACATCCTTTCTTCCACTGTCAGAGTTCCGCAGGGACTACTTCCTCTGGGACACCATGGTCCACTCCTCCATTACTTTTTAACACCTCCTCACTATCTTTCCCCACCATGGCTCTTTCCCATGCAATCTCATACAACACCTCTCCCTACCACAGCCTTTTTGCGTCTTGTTTCCTTTGCTCTTTGTAGAGAGGATCCACTCTGTCTCTTCACACCTTAATTCACACGCATTTCAAACCTTGTTCTCTTTCACCACCTTTGTCTTTTGCATTGGGTGTCTCCATCATTACCCAGACTGGAGAAATCACCAAATCAAGGCCAGGCAAGCCAAAACAGTTGTTAAGAAGGCTTGTTGGATCATTGGGCACATAAATTTGAGGTATAGAAACAGGGGAATGACGCCACACCTCGGCAAAGTATTGGTCAGACAGCATTTGGAGAGTTGTGTTCAGATCTTGGCACCTTTTTTCCAGAAGGATGTTCAACCCTGGAGAGATTAGGTTTATTTTCCTTTGAGTAGAGGAGCTTAGGGAGTGACCTTATTGAGGCATTCAAAATTATGAACAATTTTGACAGGGTAATGAAGAATATTCTGTTTCGACTTGTTGGTATGTCAGTAAGTCAGGGTCACACTTTTAGGATTGTCACGAGTTAGGAGTAAGATAAGGAGAAAGTTTGTGACTTTGTTAGGATTTGGAATGCACAGCCTGGGAGAGTGGGGGAGCACCTACTTTAGGAAGTTGATAAGACAGCTGGATCACTTTCAAAGTGATAAGTTAGAGGGTTACAGAGATAGGGCTGGGACGAGCTGGGTAGCTATTTGGGGAGCTGGTTCAGGTGTAATAAACGGAATGATTTTACAGTATAGAAGGAGGCCAGTGTTAAAGAGGCATCAACATGGCTTCTTGCCTACACCTTGTGCAGGGGGATAGGTTTCAGGGTGACTGTCAGTACATTGTAGAATCACTGGTAGTGTAATCTGACAATGGGGCACTCTTCCTCCATCTACCCATTACAGGTAGACTCTGTTATTAGCTGTCATCATAAGGGGGATCATCTTTCCCCATCCCCATTGACTAGTGGATTTTAAGCGAGTTTGCATCAGTTACTGATGGAATCAACTTCCCTTTTACCCCTGGATATTTCTCTGCAAATCTTTTTTTTTCTTTCCCACACCCACCTTGAATTTATTTTCTTTGTTTCTTTGAGCATTGCTGTCGAGAGCAGCTGTCATTGTCCAGAGGGCAGCCCAGGGTTCTGCCATGTTGCTGTGGATCTGGAATCCAGAGTAGGCCAGACCAGGTGAAGATGGCGGATTTCCCACAATATGACAAAGGCGAACATTTACTCCCTGTCCTCTGGACCTATCTACATCAGAGAGGCAGTAATTAGACTTGCCCTGTGCTCATCCATCTCGCTATTAGTATTGTAACATTTTATTTATCATTAGTGAAACATTCTAGGAACTTTTAATTCTGATATAATTAACATGGAGCTCATGTTGGATGTGGTTTCTTTCAGAACTGTGGTAGTTACAGAACCATTGAGATATTTCACTAAATGCGTGATGTGCAAACAGTTAGCAATTACCATGTGATTAAACATCATGTGGATGGTATCACATGCACAACTGCCATGGGATCAAATGTCACATGATCAATCTTCTGGGGAACTGAATCCAGAGTTAGCAACGTTACCTTCCAACCCGTCTGTTACTGACAGTTGGGGGAAGGGAGAGGAACTCAAACTTTTCAATGTTTGACCTTTGACTTTTTGAGTTGGCAACAAAAAGGTGGAAGTGTTTTTTTAGTGTGTGCTTTGGGAGGAAGTGATGCACCAGCTTTCTGGTAACTGCTATTCCACTTACCCTGTCACCCGTTCAGCACATGGGGCTCAGTGTTACTAGATATCAGAAGTGTCCATTTCAGTGAATTTCATGGAGGGTTTCTCTCTGCAAGGACTAGGATGTGTTCTCACATGAGCTTCCAAATCTCTCCTCATTAGTGAAAGACCACACCTTTATGGTATCCAGCTCATCCTATTCTCCCATTCACTGGCGCTGTGAGGATTCAGGGGTACATGTAGTGGGAGAGCAATCACAGACCAACAGTCACAATCAATCCCCCATCCCCCACTGACACCTGCGGCAATTGTGCCGAGCTCAGAGGACTAGGGTTATACAGCACACTCTGTTTGAACTGTGCCCTGTCCAGACTGGTCCAATTGTTGTAACGTCACCTTCGGGCATTTCAGTGGCCCTGGGTGGGGAGAAAGGACTCTGTAGTTTTCATACTCTGCCTCAGTCAGGGCCAGATGTAAGAGTTGTCAGTCCTGCTGGCACTGGGTAGCCCTGTCTGCCAGGAAGTGTTCTTGGTAAAAACAAGAACTGCAGATGCTGGAAATCAGAGTCGAGGTTAGAGTGGTGCTGGAAAAAGCAGGTCAGGCAGCATCCGAGGAGCAGGAAAATTGACGTTTTGGGCAAAAGCCCTTCATCAGGACTAGAGGCAGGGTGCCTGCAGGGTGGAGAGATAAATGAGAGGGGGGTGGGGTTGGGAGAAAGTAGCATAGGCCCAGGAAATATTCTTGTAGAGCATCCAGCCCTTTGAAATGAAGCAGGAATGTGGGAGTTCTTAATGCAGCTCCCATGGTACCTAGCACTAACATCTCAGATGTGGTACTGACAATCGCAGCTGAATTTTACACTGATGGAATGGATTCCTTTTCTATTGATGAGCTCGTCTGTTTGTATTGAGAGAGCTAGATCATAAAATGTGTGTAAGTCTAGCACGCCCTCTCACAGGTCAAGGGTGACAGCTATAAGCCTACTGTCCAATGGCAGCGCTGACATTGTCACGGGGAAATGAGAGAGTGATGTGATCTGGCACCAGATTGCATTGCTAAGTCATGGTTCATTTATAGGTTGAGATTTGAGAGATCCAGTGGATTCTTGGTAGCAGCCAGTCCCAGAAATGTTTAGCGCAGTTGTCAGCCACTAAACTAGGACGTCACCCAGTCCTTCATGGAGTTATACAGCATGGAAACAGGCCCTTCGGCCCAACCTGTCCATGCCGACCAGGTTTCTTAAACTGAACTCGTCCCATTTGCCTGCATTTGGTCCATATCATTCTAAACCTTTCCAATCCATGTACCAGTCCAAATGTTTTTTTTAAAAATGTTGTTGTAATTATAACAGCCTCCACAACCTCTGGCAAATCGTTCCATACGTGCACCACCCTCTGTGTGAAAAGCTTGTCCATCAGGTCCCTTTTAAATCTTTCCTATCTCACCTTAAACTAATGCCCTCTAGTTTAGGACTCCCTGACCCTGGGTAAAGACCTTTTTGCTATTCACCTTTTACTATGCTCCTTATAATTTATTAAACTTTTTTATATGATCACCCCACAGCCTCCGATGCTCCAGACTGACTGGAAATGCTGTCTGGAGACTGAGACCTTCCAGCCCAAAATCGCCAAAGAAAGGTGGCATTGCAAATAGGAGCATGTTGTGAAATATTTACAACACAAGGTGAGAGGGAATCTGTTCCCTGCTCAGCAGCTGAAGGAGACCTTGGGTTGTCTTTGTGAATTGTGGCCACAGCTACCACTTTTAAACTCCTCTGTGATTCATTCAACTTCAGAGATGACCAGCTTCAATCTGTATTGAACAATGAGATAGTGAAGATTGTTTGTGACCAGGATTTGTGGTCACTTGGTTGGACACTGTGTGTATTTCACATGTAGAGGTTTATGATTAAGGATGAGTTTGTCCTGTACTCTGGAAGTGCCTGGTTAATGCATTTTCCCATTGAAGGTCCCTTCTTCAGTTGCTCATAATTAGAGGCCTATGCGCTCGGATGGAAGACAAACACTGATTCTGCCTACTCTGGGTGTGGTGGCAGCCATTTTTCATTTCTCGTGCATACTTGAGTTGTGTGCGTTGAGAAGGTGATGCCAGTCTTGCTTGGCACAGTGAGTTATTGGGTCAACCTGGTAATCGAGGGGTTGCTCCTGCCTACCCCCAGGCCTCCATGTTCCTTTCTTTCTGGTACTCCATGTCAAGCCAGTCAGTACTGAGCTTCCAAACATTCCCACGCACTTCTTTAAGTAAGGACTTCATCTCCCAGCGTTGCCTTTTGAACAGCAGCAGTGCAGTATAATCAAACTGATCATCTTGCTGCACTGTCGCCTTGTCATGGCAATGGGTTCTGTCAAGAATCCCATCTCCCGCAGTATCTTGTATCTTCTAATGCACAGTCGTGTCAGATGCCAAGGTCTGTGGGTGAGGGCAATGGGTAGGAGGTGGTGTGGGGACGTTTGCCTGAGGAGCAGGCAGTGTGCTGGTGTTACCAGGTAATCAGTCTGATTGTCACGTCAGGGATTGTTGCCGTCCAATTTTCAATGCAGGCGCTGCTCGCTGCTGACTAAGGGGATCCTCCTCTCTATTGCACGCTTGGGTAGAAACTGGGACTACTTGCTGTCACTAATGAGAAGTCCCTTTCTTGTTCCCTCCCCCTGAATTTTTATTTTTTTTTATTTTATTTTTATTGGTTGGTTGATTATCTCATCTATTTCAATACCAAATACGGTGCTCCACTCTCTGGTGCCATCTTAACACAAAAATAAACCGAAACGTAGAATATAAAGACAGAAGAGTGAAGAAATATACAAAAAAGTTTGACTTTGCAGTCCTTCTTGTGTAGTGCTCCATGATGGGCCTAGTGGCCAGGCATGAGTCCCCATTTGCTGCCACCACCAAAGTGAAGGTTGCCATTCTTCAGCGACATCTCGTCTCCACTGATGCCCTCGCTACGATGAGTCCTTGTGGAACCCCACCAACATAGATGCCGCCAATGCTGCTGGGTACTGCACCAGCCCAAACTCCACTCCTCCACATCTGAGTCCTCCTTGGGTCTACCATACCAATGCTGCAGGGTCTCATACTGGGCCCAACCTCTCCTCTGGCTTCATGAATTTGTATTGGACACAGATGCCGCCAGGAACCTAAACTATGCTTTGTAGCAGCCAGAGTCGGCGCTAGGACTGCCTCATCAAATTTTAGTTTCATGAAAATGCTTGCAAGTTAGAAATAATTTGTACAATAAATTTAAATTAACTTTTTTTTACCCCAAACTAAGCAGACTCCCTGAAGGACACATTTGCTATCTGCTGTTGTGAACTTAGTGTTGCTGCTGGATTCAATTCACTGAACTCCACCGGCAGGGAATGCTGGGTCTTCTTAGAACAAAGGTGGGTCTGACACCGATTCTTCACCAGCTGAATCTCTAATCCAACTTTGTCAGCATTGCCTATGTCAGTCAATGCTTGGGAAGATTCTGCCAACAGTTCCAATTCCAATGGCACCTCCTAACATCCATAAGAGAAATAATGCCGGCAGGATGGGGAGCCTGAGTCTTGGCGTTTGCTGACTGTGTCTAACAGACAATGTTGAATGTACTGATCCCTGTGTTTAAAGACGACTCCTAATCCAAATTTAATGTTTCATGTGAACTGATGCGTTCTTTGAAGATTCAACAAGAATGCTTACGCATTTTGAAATGTGAGCTTTGACAATAAAAAAGGTTATTTGGAAACATGTAGTTTTTCAGAAAATGGAAATGAGAATAGATTTTGACATCTCTATTTTAAAATCTGGGAATAAGAAACCAGAACAAAGCAGAAGTAATAGCTGCCAAAGACGCACGAGATCGAGAGGCTAAAATAACTTGATTTTGCTGACAGAAGAAACCAAACTACTTCCTATCTCTCTGATTAGAAACACATTTCTTTAGAGTTAATTCAACCCAGTTGTGTCACTTGTTTGTACCAAAATGTTGCTTTATTTAAAGGGCTATACCTTTTTTTTTGAAAAAGATTTAATGCTCACATGTTGGGTGAAGACTTCACACTTTTCTTTTAATGAATATGGGAAAGCAGGCTGCCTCTTGAGGTTGATGTTCATTGTTGCAAAACAAACTCCCAGTATCACACCGGGATTACTTGAGTTCAGGAGGATTTTGTGCAAATACGTAGGATCCACAATGTTAGAACTTCCCAAAGAAATCATTGTTTTCCCCATTAGCTACTGAACAACCAATGATTTTAATCTGCTCTTTCGCCATAGTCTAGCATTTATTTCCTACCTCTTTGTCAATTTTAATTCCTTTTTTGAAAGTTTGCATTGTATCCACATACTCTGTCTTGAAGCAGTGGTGTTCTAGATAATGATGACTTTTTGTTTAAAAGTTTGTTTGCTACTTTTGGTTGTCTTAATGACTCATGGTCTGTGTGCCCTCTGTTTTACCACTGAAAACAATTTCTTCTTATTGACTTATGGTGAATGGCAGGGCCTTAGACGTAGTGGAACAGAGGGACCTTGGAATTCAGGTGCATGGTTCTCTGAAAATGGAGTCACCGGGAGGCAGTTCATTGAAGAAGGCTTTTGGCACACTGGCCTTCAGTCAGGACATTGAGTATAGAAGTTGGGAAGTTTATGTTGCGGTTGTACAAGATGTTGGTGAGGCCACACTTGGGAGTGTTGTGTTCAGTTTTGGTCACCTTTTATTATAGAAAGGATGTTAAGAGAATGCAGAAGAAATTTACAAGGATCTTGGCAGGGCTCTAGGGTCTGAGTTATAGGGAGAGGTTGGACAAACAAAGCCTTTTTTTTTCTCTCAAGAGCATAGGAGACTGAGGAGGATCTTTATAGAAGTGTATAAGATCGTGAAAGGCATGGATAGGATGAATGCACTCAGTCTTTTTCCCAGGGTTGAGGATTCAAGGATTAGAGGGCACTGGTGTAAGGTTAAAGGGGAATGAATAAAAGGGAACCTGAGGGGCAACTTTTTCAGAGGATGGTATCCATATGGAATGAGCTGCCAGTAGAAGTGGTTGAGGCAGGTACATTAACAATATTTTTAAAAGGCATTTGGACAAATACATGGATAGCAAAGTTTTTGAAGGATATGGGCTAAGCGCAGGGAAATGTGGCTAGCGTGGATGGGCATTTTGATCAGCATGGACCCGTTTGAGTCGAAGGGCCTGTCTCTGTGACTCTATCCATGCCTTTATCAAAATTCTCCATGATTCTGAACAACACCAATAAACCTCCCCTTTAAGTTTCTCTCTTCTACTCACTTGTAAAATGAGTTTTAAAAGACTATCTGTTTGCTTGGTATTTGCTGAACATGACTGCTGTCCAGTATTATGTTAAAAATCACACAACACCAGGTTATAGTCCAACAGTTTTAATTGGAAGCACACTCGCTTTCGGAGCGATGCTCCTTCATCAGGTGATTGTGGAGGGCTCTATCATAACAGAATTTATAGCAAAAGTTTTCAGTGTGATGTAACTGAAATTATACATTGATTGTCTGTTAAGCCTTTCATCTGTTAGAATATAGTGATAGTTTCACTTCTTTCATGTGTAAATCACCAAACCTTTTTTTAAAGTTGCATTCTCACAGACTTAAGACACTCTGCACTCACTGCACTCCTATTTTGTGGGGTGAATTTGTACTTGCAGAGTTACATTGCACTTTGCTCAAAAATTGCATACATTCATGTAGAACTCTGAGCTCAAACTGCATGAATTTATGTAAAACTCTGTTATCTCACTTTTTAGATTAGAATCAATCTAAACATCATGGCATAGACCGAGAACACCAGGGGGCTAACACCTTCAACATTGTCTAGCTATCACCCATTGTTAACAGCTAACCCGAGAATGCAACTTTAAAAAAAGGTTTTGTGATTTACACATGAAATAAGTGAAACTATCACTGTATTCTAACAGATGAAAGGCTTAACAGACAATCAATGTATAATTTCAGTTACATCACACTGTAAATTTTTGCTATAAATTCTGTGTTACGATCGAGCCCTCCACTATCACCTGATGAAGGAGCGTCGCTCCGAAAGCTAGTGTGCTTCCAATTAAACCTGTTGGACTATAACCTGGTGTTGTGTGATTTTTAACTTTGTACACCCCAGTCCAACACCGGCATCTCCAAATCATGTCCAGTATTATAGTTGGGCCAAGTTTTTGTTGGGCAGAGCCACCTCCTGGTATGCATTGTCAACACAACCGATCAGAATCATAAAGTTTCATGTTCACTTTTAGATCCAAAATGTGTTTCTCAAATGAAATCTGCTACAGCCAAGAAAGTAACTTCAGATGTAAATTTAATTGCCGATGGCAAGGTGGGACTTATAGAATGTCACACTCGCACTGTGTCAGAGAAATTTCAAATGAAGAGAATGTAACAGGAAGAGATAACAAGGACCTTTATTATCTCTGAAATCCCTCAGTAGAAAAACACCAGTACACTTTCTGTTCTGGCCTTATACTGCAGTGTCTTGGTCCAATATGCCATGGGGGTTACAGTTGGAAGAACAGCCAATTTAACAACCCAGCTTTGTCAATAAAGAATGGAAAATAACTATCACTCTTGAGTGTTGCCAGTCAGCCTCAGCTGAGAGGATTTGGGGCAGAGGAGTTTCAAACCATCTGAAGCTAAAAATCACACAACACTAGGTTATAGTCCAACAGGCTTAATTGGAAGCACACTAGCTTTTGGAGCATCGTTCCTTCATCAGATGGTAGTGGAGAGCTCAATCCTAACACATCTCCACTACCACCTGATGAAGGAGCGACACTCCGAAAGCTGGTGCTTCCAATTAAACCTGTTGGACTATAACCTGGTGTTGTGTGATTTTTAACTTTGTACACCCCAGTCCAACACCAGTATCTCCAAATCTGTAAAGCTAACAGCAACAATGGTGTAAGTGACGTTCTGTGGCTGCCAAGACTTTCAACTATCCATTAAGAATTCAGAGATCAATCAGTGTATGTACTTGAGTAAAAGTCGATCCTTGATTTCTGGCCAAAAAAATCCTGGAATTTTCTATATCTCATATAAAAGTCAACCCTTATTCTTCGATAATAGATCAATGTTTTGGGACAAGATATCCTACATGTAAATGTTACAATGAGGAAATGAATTTTTTTTGTGCTACTATTATTTTTAATTCATTCACAGGATGAGGGTGTCGGTGGCAAGGTCAGCATTTATTGCCCATCCCTAATTGCCCAGAGGGCAGTCAAGAGTCAACACATTGCTGTGGGTCTGGAGTCACATGTAGGTCAGACCATAAGGATGGCAGTTTCCTTCCCTAAAGGTCATTAGTGACCCAGATGGGTTTTTCTAACAAACCTATTCACAGTTGTCATCATCAGCCCTTTAGCAGAGTTGTGATTTGATGTCCATGTGCATATCAATTTGGTGCGAAGGAATCTGGTGCCAATCAACCTCATGGAATACAATCATATACATAAGTGAGGTTTTAAAACTACTTTTTTGAGTTAAAAATGCCCTCCCAATAAAAACACAAAATATACAGCAGTGCTAGAACTGGAAGTTATTAAAGTTGCAGGGAAGTAAATAATGGTGTAGCAGCAAGAGAATTTTGTGTTTCAGAAAAACTTGAGAGTCTGGAGAAAGGTATTGAACCAACTTCAGACAATACTAAAACGAAAGTGTGCCAACAGAGGTCAACCTGGCAAGAGGCCACAATTGGAGGAAAATATTGCTGAGCAGGTACTTGAAAATTGTCAACATGGAAAATGTTGTGAAGCCATTCGAATCCATGCACGAAACAAATCCAAGAAGGATGGAATTTTGGATTTTGAGGGAAGTGCTGGATAGTGCACAAGGGTCATGAGAAGGCATGACTTAGTACTTCAGCAGAGAACTCTGACTACACAAAAGCTTCCTGCTGAACTAGAAGGTAAGGTATTACAGTTTCACCGGTTTGTAATCAAAACACCAGCAGAAGGAAGGCTACAAGTTATCATGCATTGGAAACTTGGACGAAACGCCTATTACTCTTGACATGCCAGAGAATCGAACTGTGAACCCAAAAGGAGATAAAAACCGGTATTGTTATTGCCACTGGCCCTGGCAAAAGTAAGGTTTACTTTCATTCTTTCTTGTGTGGCTGAGGGCATTAGGTTAAAACCAAAGGCTATTTTTAAGAGCAAAACTTTACCAATGGAGAAGTCTTGAAAAAGAATGGGTCATCCACGTGCATCCATAAGGCTGGGTGGATGAAGGTGGATGTAGAAAATGGATAAAGGAAGATTGGAATTCACAACCTGATGGCGAATCTCTCTCTTTTCCTTGTGTAGTCCGTCTGGGGCCAGTTTAGATCCCATCGAATGAAGAATGTTGTTGATGACATCCGATCACATAACACTGACGTAGCTGTAATTGCTGGCGGATTTACAAGTGTTTTGCAACCAATAGATGTTGGTATCAACAAGCCGTTTAAGGATACAATGAGAATAAAGTGGAATAACTGGATGGAGAAAAACATACACCAGAGGAGACTGTATGCAGGCTCTATCACTGCCACTGATCTGTGAATGGATTGCTGTTTTGTGGAAAGAAATAAAAGCTGATACTATTTTCAAATAATTTCACAAATGTGGAATTTTGAATGCATTGGATGGTACTGAGGATGCTCATCTGCGCAATGACACAGATTAAGTGGATGATGTGTTACCTCTAACTACAGCCAGTGAAACTGGAGTGGATCCGTAAAGTGATATTATTCATCCTGACTGAAGCTTTATTCATTGGTGAAGATGTTGAACAGTGTGATTTTGCAGGACTTGTAATCCTTCACTTTTTTTATTTTTTACAAATAAAAGCTTGTTAATTCCTTTTTTATGTAGCCTTTGTCCAGTAATTTACCACAATTTGTTTTTTTAAAATTATTTGTTGAGATTTCAATTGGGCTTCTGCTAATGATATGGTATTTTTGGGCTGTAGCATGGATTTGAGCCCCTCAGAAGTAGTATCCATGTTATTGTTGACCCCATAAATTTTAACTTTTTTTTTTAAGAGTCTAAACCGTTCCACTTTTACATGAATATATACGGTATATCTCTTTGGATCTGCCTTTTATTTGTGTGTTTTTGTTACTACTAATTTGTAAATTTTTTAGTAATTTATAAAATCCCTTGTTGGTTGAGGAAAGCTTGGTAAACTTGTCTCCTTTTTAAAACCTGTTTGATTTAGGTCTAGGAGAAGGTATCCATAAGGGAATCTCTCATTGAACTTTGAACTTTGCAGCGAACCGAGGGACTGTTGAAAAGCCAAGCGGAGCCTGATTGGTCTCCACCTGGTGAGGTTACCCAGTTCAGTGATTCCATCTGGAACTCTAACAAACTGAAGAAACTTACCTGGGGGCTGACTTCAACAACACTATTCACTGATCAACAAATTAACATCAACAGCTCTTTGCAAGACCTCACTGTTCTAATAAGAACAAAACAGTGGGTAATGACCTTAAGAGCAAAAAGGACTGAGTTGATGGGCTTTAGGTGACAGAGTCATAGAGATTTACAGCACAGAAACAGACCCTTTGGTCCAACTGTTCCATGCCAAACAGATCTCCTAATCTAATCCCATCTGCCAATACTTAGCCCAAATCTCTCTCAACCCTTCCTTTTCTTACACCCATCGAGATGCCTTTTAAATGCCAAAATGTTGTAATTGTACCAGCCTCCACTACCTTCTCCTGCAGCTCATTCCATACATTCATCACCCTATGCGTGGAAAAGTTGGCCTTTAGTCCCTTTTATATCTTTCTCTGAGTCACTTGTTTGATTTAGTGGTGCCCAGTACTTGGGTAGATTTCCTTTTGGTGGCATTGGCCTACAGTGCCCTATGAATGGAGGAATAAAACAGAGGTAAACCAATCTCTTGACTGTTCCCTGATTGTTTGTACAGTGATAGGTGAATGACAGACTGTTTTATAGCGTTTTCCATTCCACCTGGGTCATTTACGGGACATTTGACAATAAACCCCCACACTCCCCAAACTGTCATACGTCCCTTTCTGGGAAGAATAGCACACCAGAGGGTGAATGAAGAACAGTGAACCCTCAGCATAGAGACCGTTTCCATACAAACAGAGGCAACGCCCCAACAACTTGATCATGGTTGATCTTCAACCTCAAATTCACTATTCCACCTGTATCCATATTTCCCTGAGAGATCAGAAGCCTTGCATGTTCTCACTTTTTGGCCATCATCCACCCTTTAGGGTAGAGAATTCAAAATATCCACAATCGGTTCAGCAAAGAAATTTCTCCTCATCTTCATCCTGAGATCTTGCCCCTTGTTCTAGATTCTCCAATTGAAATCATTTCTACCAATCCAAACCCTTGTATACTTCATTGGCATTGTTCTATTTCTCTCAAGTTAAAGCTCTGTCTTCTTAGATCTAATGAAGTGAACCTTTTGTGTACTGCCCCCAGTGCAAGATCAAAACTGACTTTGTTACATGTACTTTACAGTAAGAATTCAATAAGATGCATTGAAAAGCTTTCATTGGTTGACATGACATGATGCCATTTTGAATAACTTACGAATAAGGAAAATAAAAGTTATATCTTGAAAAAAGTCCAACAGTCCTGAGCCAGCTCATCACTAAACGGTGCACAGTACTCCAGCAGTGGTCTCACCAAAGTTCTGTACAAGCGTGGAGGCTGAGGGGTGACCTTTATAGAGGTTTATAAAATCATGAAGGGCATAGATAGGATAAATAGACATTGTCTCCTCCCTGGGTGGGAGAGTCCAGAACTAGAGTGCATAGGTTTACGGTGAGCGGGGAAAGATATAAGAGAGACCTAAAAGGCAACTTGAGGAAATGGTGGAGGCTGGTACAATCGCAACATTTTAAAAGGCATCTGGATGGGTATATGAATAGGAAGGGTTTGGAGGGATATGGGCTGGGTGCTGGCAGGTGGGACTAGATTGGGTTGGGATATCTGGTTGGCATGGACGGTTTGAACCAAAGGGTCTGTTTCCATGCTATACATCTATATGACTCGAATTGTAGCAAGACTTCCTAGTCCTTGTGCTTGAGATATTGTCCAATAATGTTTGTTCAGTAACAGCAATGTTGACATGTGAAAGACTAAATGCTTCTAATGCAATTCATGGAGTGAAGAAACTCATAACAATCAAAACAAGACGTTATGAGATGTTTTCCTGATTTTTTTTTTTTCCCCACCCCCAGGAAAGCCATGATGATGTTCCTGCTGTTTCTGGGGACTTTGCAGATTGTGGCTGTTACTGCTTCGCCGTTGTTGGTTGATCCACTGTTGACTGAAGGCTGGGAGAAATGGAAGGTGCTACATCAGAAACAGTACACCGAGGTGAGTGACCAGAACAGTAAGCTTCCCCAGGGTGGCTCAGAAGATGCTGCTCTGGTGATAATGTCACTGGAGCAATAATCTAGAGCAGGGCTGGCGAACCTCTTGTCACAGGATTGTGTAGGGAGCACATTTTAAAAAAAAATCTTTGTTTCCCTGGAGATTGTGACTAAATTTCAGAAAGATAAGGGGGCTGCAACTGTGAACATGGATTACTTATTGAGAAACCTCAAAAATAATACATTGATAATTTAAATGAGTAATTAATTGACACTTCTGGATGGTAGTTTCTATCAGCCAGTTTTTTTGCCTTTTTGGTTCAATAAGTAGAACTAGAGCGAGGTAAAGAAAGATTCAGCCCTAATTTGTGGTGTAAGGGCAGGGCATGGTGACTGGACTGGGTTAGGTGTAACGAGTGCTCTCTTTGGTTCAGCTCTGATCGTTGCGCGCTCTCTGCTGGCCCCAGCAGATTTTACATGGAAGTGAATTTGGGAAGTGAGTTGGCTGTCATCCTGATCTTTCCCTCGTTCTTTTTCTTTTGCCTCTCTCTCTGTGTCTCTGTCTCTCTCTCTCTCTCTCTCTCTCTCTCTCTCTCTCTCTCTCTCTGTCGCAGTCTCTCTGTCTCTCTCTGTGTTTGTCTCGCTCTCTGTGTCTGTGTGTGTGTCTCCCTCTCTCTATATGTGTCGCGCTCTCGCTCTATCTTTGTGTGTGTATCTCTAAACTCTATCTAAAGAAAGAAAAAAGTTACTGGGAGCACGACAGCAATCTGAATATCATTTCATCCTTCTCCCTGTCAAGTCCCTTCTCCATCATCTGAGTCTCGCCTTCCCCTGTGAAGTGATGCTGTCACTCTCGCTCCTCCCTTCTTGTGGGTAAATTACCACAAGTGACCTTTTTAATTCGGCTACTTAGCATAAAATCTCTCAGACAATCAAACATTGAAACAACTATTTAAACATTATTGCACGTAACAACCAAAATAAGATCTCGCAAGTAAACAAGTGAAGCTTCACAACCTGACTTGGCTATTAACTAATTAATAGTGGAATTTGGCTACAATTCCAACCATCTGTGTCTGTGGATGTGTCCAGTTTCAATCATTGTGCAGTGTTGTTCTTTGAAGTTTTTTGCTGCTGAAGAGTCCTGGAGTTGAATTCTTTATAACTTTTTGTCTTTCAAGGTTGTGGTGTGACACTATGGATGATCCTTTAGGTTCTTTCATCCACGATATTTCAAGATGGCGGAGATGGTGTTTGGTTCCTCACTGCAGAGCTTGGCTGGGTATGGGCTCATGGGGCAGGTCCAGCCACATCCACACTGCTTCAGCATTGTCTTTCCAGCTCCGGTCACGTTTTTCTTTTGTTTTTGTGCCCTGGAGCTGCCTCCTGATGTCCTCCCGCAGGAGGATGTGGCACTGTGTATCTCCATTCCATGACTCCCATCTTGGGTGGTGGCATTGGCTGTGTTTGTGTGTTAACCGTCTAGCAATAATACCACTTGGCCATCACTTCCCTGTATTCCTTGCCCCTGACCTGCTCTTGTAGCCACTGTCTTTTTGTGGCAGGTTCAGTAGAGTTTTTGGTCAATGGTGACTTCCAAGGATGTTGATAGCGGACGATTCAGTGATGGTATCACCATTGAACATCAAGGGGTGGTGATTAGATTGTCTCTTGTTGGCGATGGTCATTGCCTGGCATTTGTGTGGCACAAATGGTACTTGCCACTTGTAAGCCCAAGCCTCGGTATTGTTCAGATCTTGTTGCATTTCAACATGGACTTCTTCGGTGTCTGAGGAGTTGAGTGGTGTTGAACATTCATTGGCGAACATCCCCACCTCTCACCTTTTGATGGAGGGGTGGCCATTGATGAAGCAGCTGAGGATGGGTGGAGGGCACTACCCTGAGGAACTGCTGCAGAGATGTCCTGGAGCTGAGGTCACTGACCTCCAACAATTGTAAACCTTTTCCTATGTGTCAGATTCCAACATTCTGGTCACCACACAGTGGGAAAGCTGTGATTGCAATAGTGCAGTGGAAATCCACCAGGATGTTGCCTGAGACTGAGCAGCTTAGCAATGAAGAGAGACTGGATAAGCTCTAGTTGTTTTCTTTAGTGTAGCGAAGGCTGAGAGGGGCCTGATTAGAGGTGTATAACATTGTGAGGGGCAGAGTCGAAAGCAGCCATTCCCCTTATTGGTTGTTCCAACTAACAAGGGGTGTAATTTTAAGGTGAAGGGTAGGAGGTTCAGAGAGGATTTGAGGAAAATCTTTTTCACCTTTCAAACTGACTGAAGTCATCAATTTTGTAACTATTTTTTTCCTCAGAATGAAGAAGGTGTTCGGAGAATGGTGTGGGAGAAAAACTTTAGATTTATTGAAAATCACAACTTGGAGTACTCGTTGGGTAAACACAGCTTTAATCTTAAAATGAACCACTTTGGAGACATGGTAAGTGAGAATGTATTAAGCTGGGAAAGGCTTTGAGTAGATTAAAATCCTTAGTGTGGAAGCAGGCCATTCAGCCCATCAAGTCCACACCTACCCTATCCGCACAGATCCATACCCTCAGCCTTATCCCTGCATTTCCCATAGCTAGCACACCCTGCCTGGACACAACAGGTAATTTGGCATGACCAATTCACCTAATCTGCACATCTTTGGTCTGGGGGAGGAAATCAGAGCAAACTCGCACAAAAATGTGGAGAACATGCAAAGTGCACACAGTTAGCCAAGGGTAGAATTGAACCTGGATCCCTGGTGTTGTGAGGTAGCAGTACTCACCACTGATCCACCATTCCTCCCTCTCCTTTAGCATTATGAAATATTGAGGTAAAAAATCTGATGGGGAAAATAATCTGCAGCAGACTATGGGAGTGATTAGTGAACAGCAGACAGAATTAGAGCTGTAGCAAAGTACTTCCTCAGAATATTGGTGCCCATCTAAACCTGATGTTAAATCCCAGAAATAGAAAGGTTTGGACCTGGTGACTTGTGAAAAGTTTTTAAAATTTGAAACCCGTTTCAATTTTGGGTTTAATTGGTTTGTCATCAGAATGGGATGGGGGAGGCTGAGCAACCAAATAAGTGTGTTCTTTAAGTCTTCTGATACTTTTAATGAATTTAAAAAAGTTAAGTTGCCACAGTCTTACCAGACCATAGGGGCCATGTTCTCATCAGAGAGAGATGACTGGTGGTGTTTTAAACTGAGGGTCATCATGCCTGAGACGAGGGGAGAGGTTGAGAAGGAGAGTCCTTTGTGGTAACCTCAGCTGGTGTGGGAATTGAACCCACTGTTGGCATCACACTGCATTGCAAACCAGCCATCCAAGCTAAACTGACCCCCATATGTATGTTATAGATACATAATATGTTAAAAAATGTAAAAATTATAATTGTTACATGACTCTCATTTAATCAAGTTTCCATATTTAACTTTGGTCTAGGTCATGGGAAGTTCAGCAACTAAAGAGAGGCAAGGATTTATCTTTTGATAAGTTGACTGCCTTCTTCGGATTGCTTGTGGGCCAAGAGGGTCAGGCATGCTTCTTCCCTCCCTGCACTCCTAGAATGGAAGACTGGGCCCTTTTCAAAGCCTTGGAGAGGGCACAGAAGAAGTTGACTAGATTGGTACCGGGGATGTGGGCAGTGAAGAGACAGGAGAAGCTGGAGTTGCTCCCCTTTTAGAGGGGAATATATTTAGACGAGGTATTTATGAAGAGTGAGTATCGAAAAACTGTTTCCAGTAGCAGAAAAGTCCAAAAGCCAAGGGACATAGAATCTCTGCATCATGTTACCTTAAATCTGGTTTATGACTTGGGATGCAATTCCTGAGTTGAGTGTTGGAAACCAATTTTCACAAAGGAACCTGGACAGATGCTGGAAGGGGAAAGCTTTATAGGCCAGGAGTTTGGGCCAAACTGGAACACTCTGCCAAAGACAGGGCGCAAACTGTATAGTCTCCTTGGGTAAAGTTTTACAGTTCCCCCATTGGTGCAGACAGTGAGGGGTGGGGTTTGATCCTCAATTATTATATGGTTGTGGGACTGTGATTGGTCAGGATGGGAGTCCCGCCCGCTTTTTGGATGATGGGGTCGGGAATGCTCCTATGTTCTGAAGTAGCACTTCAGGACCGTTTGGATTTCACAGTAATTTCACACTTTTTTTTTTCTTGTTGCTTCATGGAGGGCTGGGGATGTTCTCCCAGCAGCTCGCAAAATGGGTTTTCCTGAGGACGTTTTGGGAACTCTTAACTCCGATTTTGGTTCTTTCTGTCGATTTGACGCTGACCCCTTTCTGGGGGATCTTGTCATCTTTCAGACCTTGGAGGAGTTCAATGAGCAGATGAATGGATTCCGGCACTTTAAATCCAGGAACTCGTCCAGACCACTTTCAAGGATCCCTGAGCTGGCTGAGATTCCCAAGAGTGTCGACTGGCGAGATGAGGGATATGTCACTCCAGTGAAGAACCAGGTACAAAAGAGTTTCATTTGAAGAATAAAATGGAGAACTGATTCCTTATCAGTGGTAGGCAGAAGTGTGGCTGCACGGACAATTTGGATCGACCTGTTTTACGCGTTCCTGATCTTCAGTTTATTTTTAGTGACTTCAGTCTGATGGTGTTTAGGAAGGTCTACCCGGGTTACAATCCAAAATATGTGAATAGAGTGGTTTTATTTAAGGGAAAATGGACAAGACTGCCAAGGTAAAGGAAATAGGATGCTGCAATGGTAAATTTATAGAAGAGATGGGTGGAGATTTGATTCCAGCATAAATATTCGCTTGGACTAGTTGGGCTATTTCTGGTGCCATAGATCCAACAGAATCTTCTGTAAGTGTGGAGTCCTGCTGAAGGAAGTAATGCAAGCCCCACCTTTTAGTTTTAATGCTGACATTCCACTTGTACCGGAACGTGCATCAGTTCGTAGTGACAGTGAGGACAAGTGCTGAGCTGGGGAGCTTGAACAGTTGTGCTGGGACCTCCCACCAGCAGGTGGTGATGGTGAGGAAGTGCAACTGGAGCAGTCAAACTGACTGACTGTCTGGGGAGGGGGGAGAAAAGATGTCTTTGGGGGAAACAAGGCCTTGTGAGAAGAAGGTGCAGACAGGATAAAGGATTTCTTAGCCCAATGTAAACCACAGGCTACATTCCCTGTACATTCTGTAAATACTTCCTTGTATAACCTTCATTTTCCTTAATATTTGTAATGACCTGATGCTCTTGGAATAAAGAATCCTTAATTTATGATCTTTGGGATTTGTTTGGTTCAAATCTCACTGTGCATATGGAACATCAGACTCAATATAATTAGGGGAATGATACAATTGATGAAAGGAAGGAGCTATGCGTAGATTGACAGAGATTTGAGCATTTGATTAATAAATCAGGACATAAACTCATTGGGTTTTGCTGCCAAAATCTTACATTTGGGGCCTAATTTTCATGAAAGAGATGGGAAGTGGAGTCAAGAGATGATCCATGTTTGTTATGGGTGTCCTATCCTCCGTATATTCACAGGGAGATTGGATCAGGCCTGCTGGTTCACCAGGTATGATTCTGAGGAGGATCGTATAAGACAGGAGTGTGATGGAGAAGTTCTTGAAATGGATGTGAAAATAATGAACTTGTAGAGCACATTTCATTCCAAAGTAAAACTGAGCCCTGAAAACAACTGACGTCTTTTAAACCAGGTAGAACTTGTTGGCTATGAGATACTTGATTGGGGTGTGGTGCTGGAAAGACACAGCCAGTCAGGCAGCATCCGAGGAGCAGGAGAATTGACGCTTAAGCCTTTTATCAGGATTCCTGATGAAGTGCTTATGCCCGAAATGTCAATTCTCCTGCTCCTCGGATGCTGCCTGACTGGCTGTGCTTTTCCATCACCATCCTCTTGACTCTGATCTCCAGCATCTACAGTCCTCACTTTTTTACTGCCAGATACTTGATTGGCCCAGGTTAATGACTCCAATCAGAAAGTCCAGGCCGACCAACATAACCAGTTCAGGCAACTGACTCTGAACTGGCTGGCTACAGCTCAGTACTAGCAAATAAAGGGTGACTTGGTGAGTGGGTTACTGTCCTCTGTGCAGTTATTTCGTCCCCTCCATTGGTTATTCAGTTGTACCAATGAAGATAATTTATTCAGTAACCACATGAAATACAGATAATCATTTGATAACCCCTTTTAAAACTGTCAATCCGACTGTGTACAGAGGCTGCTTTTGAGTTGTGTTTCATCAGATTTTGTATATGCATTCTGCCACTCATTATGAGTTCAGCTGTTTAAAATATCTCCAAGTACTTAGCCCAATGAAACTCATTATTTTTTCCAATTTCAAAACAAATGGTTTGTCAGTCAAGAGTGCAGGAGCAGATGGCTGTACTACTTTGGTTTAAGTTAAAAATCACACAACACCAGGTTGTAGTCCAACAGGTTTATTTGGAATTACAAGCTTTCGGAGCACTGCTGTTTTGTCAGGGAGCTAGTTGTTAGAAATGCTCCAAAAGCTTGTACTTCAAATAAACCTGTTGGACTGTAGCCTGGTGTTGTGTGATTTTTAACTATGCCAATCCCAGTCCAACACCTCCACATCATAGCTACTTTGGTTCAGATAGGAGAAAGTGAGGACTGCAGTTGCTGGAGTACCAGAGTTGAAAAATGTGGTGCTGGAAAAACACAGCAGGCCAGGCAGCATCCGAGGAGCAGGAGAATCGACGTTTCGGGCTTATGGATGCTGCCTGGCCTGCTGTGTTTTTCCAGCACCACATTTTTCTACTTTGATTTAGCCTTTGGTATGAGGCTCCCGTGACATTCACGGCTCCTCTTCCTAACAGTGCCTACAAATGAGATGGGTCCAACTCTGTCAACATTATGGAACTTCCCACAGTGGTGTGGAGAAGGGCAGGAGCACTACTTGTAGGCTGGCACCTGAACCTTAATACCAGATTGACAGAAAATCCTGGACTTGAATCCCAACACACCTTCCTCCCCACCATTTGATAGACTTTCCTCAGCCAATGCACTGACAATCTGGGCCAAGACCAGTACAACAGTGAGACCACAGGTTATTGAATCTTTCCGAGTTCTGGTCACCTTGTTAAAGGAAGGATATTGTTAAGCCAGAGAGGGTTCAGAAAAGATTTACCAGGATATTGCTGGGAATGGAGGGTTTGATTTGTAAGGGGAGGCTGGATAGGGAGAATGTTGAACATTGACCATGTGGTATTATATAGATTAGATTACTGACAGTGTGGAAACAGGCCCTTCAGCCCAACAAGTCCACACCGGCCCACAACCCCTACATTTTACCCCTTCACCTAACACTATGGGCAATTTAGCATAGCCAATTCACCTAACCTGCACATTTTTGGACTGTGGGAGGAAACCGGAGCACCCGGAGGAAACCCACGCAGACACTGGGAGAATGTGCAAACTCCACACAGTCAGTCACCTGAGGCAGGAATTGAACCCCAGTCTCTGGCGCTGCGAGGCAACAGTGCCAACCACTGTGCCGCCCATAATAGGCTGGGACTTTTTTCACTGGAGGTTAAGGAATGATCTTAGAGGTTTATAAAATCATGAGGGGGGTGACTGGCAGGTATCTCTTCCCTAGGGTGGGGGATTTAAAGACTAAGGGACATATTCTTAAGGTGAGAGGAGAAAGACTTTAAAAAGGACCTGAAGGGCAAGGGTTTTTTTTTTTGAGTGGTTCGTGTGTGGAATGAACTTCCTGAGGAAGTGGTGGATGTGGGGACAATCACAGTGTCTAAAAGACATTTAGATATGTTCAGGAATAAGAAGTGTTTGGAGGGATATGGGCCAAGTGCAGGCAGGTGGGACTAGTTTAGTTTGCGAGCATGGTCTGCTTAGACCAAAGGGTCATACAACGTGGAAACAGAGCATATGAATCTCTAACTCTGTCTTTTTTGTTTAACGGGAGAGTTTTAGATTGAGGAACAAGAAACCCATTGGTTGCATGTCCGTGATGCTATCCTCAAAATGGCTCATTTTCTGGATGACACCTGATTTGGTCGCAAACCTAATGGCAAGGTTTTGAAACAGCGACGGCCAAGAGATATTTAAACTGTGGTGGATTTTGTAATAAAATGGAAAGTTTCTCCTCTTCTGAAGCTGTGAAATTGTGTGTGTTTTCAGGGTAGCTGTGGCTCATGCTGGGCTTTCAGTTCAACGGGAGCATTGGAGGGACAGACCTTTAAAAAGACAGGAAAGCTCATCCCACTGAGTGAGCAGAACCTGGTGGATTGCTCAGGACCACAGGGGAATCAAGGCTGTGGTGGTGGATGGATGGAAAATGCCTTCTTATATGTACATGAAAACAACGGGATTGATTCTGAGACTGGATACCCATACACCGGCCAAGTGAGTAAATCCATTTCTTTTTGACTCCGCTGGATTAATCTTACAATGATTGTCTCGTTGTATATTACAGATACTATTTGTTTTGTTGACACTTGAATAAGTTCTTTGTAGGTCCAGCAATATTCATAAGTGGTTGGGTTGTTGCTATGGGTTAGATGCTGCCCTTCAACCCTTTGTAACCATAGGTTCAAATCCAGCCCAGACTAATATATTGGTGTGAGATGAGGTGGGAGGATTACTTTAATTGACCACTGTCAGCTAAACTACCTATTTTTGAGTCGAGCCCCGATGGAGAGGGCACTTGGGCCTACACATTCCAAGTGTTTTGGTTAATTTTGGGGAAAGGTGACTACAGATACAACTTGGCAAAATGTGCCTGAGCAACTAGGCTGGGTAGTGTTCTGATGTAGGGTTGTCTTCCTGCAGTTATACAGTGGCCTGGGTGAGACAACTCCTGGAGTAATGTATGCTGTTTTGATCCCTGTACCCAAGAGGGAGTGTTGTGGAGGTACACAGTGATGATACCAGGGATGGCAGGGCTATCTTGTGAGGAGAGATTGGTTTAACTGGGTCTGTATTCACTAGGGCTTAGAAGGATGAGTGGGAATCAGGTTGAAATGTATAACATTCTAACAAGGATGGACAGAGTAGATGCAGGGAGGATGTTTTCCTTGGTTTGCAAGTCTAAAACCCTAGAAGACAGTCTTGGATAAGGGAAAGGCCTTTTAAGGATTGAGATGAGAAAACACGTCTTCATTCAAAGATGAGTAAACCTGTGGAATTCTCTACCACTAAAGGCTGGGAACCCCAAGTCACTGAATATATTCAAAATATGGAAGACCATAAGGTAAATAAGCCCATAAGATATAAGAACAGAATTAGGCCATTCAGCTTGTAGAGTAAAATTTGTTCCACATTCGATCGTGGTTGATATATTCCTCAACTCCCCATTCATCTAACCCCTGATCCCCTTACTAACCAACAACCTATCTATCTCTGTCTTAAAGACACTCAATGACTTGGCCTCCACAGATTCATCACCCTCTGGCTGAAGAAATTCTTTCTCGTTTCAGTTCTAAACCGTTGTCCCTACTCTCTGAGGCTGTGCCCTCAGGTCCAAGCCTCTCCTACTAATGGGAACATCTTCTCCACATCCATTCTATGCAAACCTTCTCAGTATTCTGTAGGTTTGAGTTTTATATCACCCCTTATCTTTCCAAACTCCAAGTCCAGTTCCAGAGTCTTCAACTGTTCCTCATATGACAAGCCGCTCATCCCAGGGTCATTCTTGTGAACCTCCTCTGGACCCCCTCCAAGGTTAGCACACCTTTCCTTAGATGTGGGGCCCAAAACTGCTCACGATATTCCAGATGCAATCTGACCAGAGCCCGATACAGTGACAGCAGTACATCCCTGCTTTTGTATTCTAGCCCTCTTGAAATGAATGCTAACATTGCATTTGCCTACCTAACTGCCAACTGAACCTACTTGTTAACCTGAGGAGAATTCTGAACTAGGACTCCTAATTCCATCTTGTGCTTCAGATTTCTGAAACCTTTACCATTTAGAAAGTTGCCTACACCTCAATTCTTCCTCCCAAAGTGCATAACCGCACATTCGCCCACATTGTATTCTCTCTCTCTCTCTCTCTCGCGCGCTCTCTCTCTCTCTCTCTCTCTCTCTCTCTCTCTCTCTGTTTTTCTTTTTCTTTCTCTCTCTCTCTCTTTTTCTCTCTACCTCTCTCTCTCTCTCTCTCTCTCTCTTTTTTTTTTCTCTCTCTCTCTCGCCCCTCTCGCGCGCGCTCTCGCCCCTCTCGCGCGCGCTCTCGCCCCTCTCGCGCGCGCTCTCGCCCCTCTCGCGCGCGCTCTCGCCCCTCTCGCGCGCGCTCTCGCCCCTCTCGCGCGCGCTCTCGCCCCTCTCGCGCGCGCTCGCCCCCCCCCTCTCTCTCTCGCCCCCCCTCTCTCTCTCGCCCCCCCTCTCTCTCTCGCCCCCCCCTCTCTCTCTCGCCCCCCCTCTCTCTCTCGCCCCCCCTCTCTCTCTCGCCCCCCCCTCTCTCTCTCCCCCCCCTCTCTCTCTCGCCCCCCTCTCTCTCTCGCCCCCCCCTCTCTCTCTCGCCCCCCCCTCTCCTCTCCCCCCCCCTCTCCCCCCCCCTCTCCCCCCCCTCTCTCCCCCCCCTCTCTCCCCCCCCTCTCTCCCCCCCTCTCTCCCCCCCTCTCTCTCCCCCCCCTCTCTCCCCCCCCTCTCTCCCCCCCTCTCTCCCCCCCTCTC